>NW_015160858.1:521532-590151 GCF_001447785.1 Gekko japonicus | reverse complement strand
GATCAGGCCCCCAGAGGGCTTCTATCAGGCCCGCAGTCTTCTGCTTCGTCTTCCAGTTATGCCGCTGCTGTGTCATCGCAGGTTTGCAGCTGACAGGTACACACCTGAACAGCATCCTCAAGATTGCAACAGCACAGACATTTTGATGCAATCATTCAGAGCGAGAGGTGTCAGTTATCAGACACTGTTAAAGAAACAAAATATTGCAAGAGTGCTAATGTTTTAAGCATGTTTTTATTTTACATTTTTTTTAAAAAACCCTTTGTGTTTGTGTCCTTTATAAAGTTTTTATCTCCACTACTTGGCATTACCTTTTATGACACACATGGCCCGGCCCAACAAGGTCTCATTTATGTCAGATCCGGCCCTCATAACAAATGAGTTCGACACCCCTGACTTAGAGGGAGCATTCCTTGGAGGACAGGTAGGATGAAAACAAACCTTGCTAGCCAGCAATCCCGACGTCAACGAAGCCTTTCCCTTTCCCCCCTCTTTCCACAGGAACCCTGCCAAATCTTTATTTACCTAGGGAAGCTGCTCATGTTCCTTCCAATCCGGATCATCCCTGTGATGAGACAATAGCTCTTTTCACGTTTGAACGCCGACCACGTTCGTTCAAGGCCTGCTTTGTGCCGCTCCGCCGTCTCCCGACTCTTGCGACGGGCTCAACTCTCCCCTCCGCTGCGCGGAAAGGATTTAATCCGGGCTTTCTTTGGCAGCTAATCCCAAAATTTTAATCATCATCATCACCATAAAGGGGAGGGTGGGGGGGAAAGATTTACCTGTGAACGAGTCAAAAGTTAGGTAGAGGGCACCAATTTGCCAGGTGTCGGCTTCGTGGGAGCATCTTAGTCCACATACTAATGGCTCAGTCAAGGATGGACAATCCAGGCAGAAATAATTTCAATTTCTTGATGTTTCTATAATGCTTGTCTTCTGATTCTTTCCACATCCCAACGACTCGTGGGGTGGGGGGCCTTGGGATATCTCAGTGCTGGACAAAAGGGGCAGTGTTCCCTCTAAGCTGAGTTAGTGTGAGCCAGCTCACAGCTTGTTTAGCCTCCGGCTCACACATTTTTGTCTTGACGCAGGAAGGAGGGCTCCAGAGCGAACTGATTTGTGCAGCAGCCAACTCACTTGCTCACAACTTTAATGCCAGCAGCTCAGAAAGTAGAATTTTTGCTCACAAGACTCCACAGCTTAGAGCAGGGGTGTCAAACATGTGACCCGGGGGCCAGATCAGGCCCCCAGAGGGCTTCTATCAGGCCCGCAGTCTTCTGCTTCGTCTTCCAGTTATGCCGCTGCTGTGTCATCGCAGGTTTGCAGCTGACAGGTACACACCTGAACAGCATCCTCAAGATTGCAACAGCACAGACATTTTGATGCAATCATTCAGAGCGAGAGGTGTCAGTTATCAGACACTGTTAAAGAAACAAAATATTGCAAGAGTGCTAATGTTTTAAGCATGTTTTTATTTTACATTTTTTTTAAAAAACCCTTTGTGTTTGTGTCCTTTATAAAGTTTTTATCTCCACTACTTGGCATTACCTTTTATGACACACATGGCCCGGCCCAACAAGGTCTCATTTATGTCAGATCCGGCCCTCATAACAAATGAGTTCGACACCCCTGACTTAGAGGGAGCATTCCTTGGAGGACAGGTAGGATGAAAACAAACCTTGCTAGCCAGCAATCCCGACGTCAACGAAGCCTTTCCCTTTCCCCCCTCTTTCCACAGGAACCCTGCCAAATCTTTATTTACCTAGGGAAGCTGCTCATGTTCCTTCCAATCCGGATCATCCCTGTGATGAGACAATAGCTCTTTTCACGTTTGAACGCCGACCACGTTCGTTCAAGGCCTGCTTTGTGCCGCTCCGCCGTCTCCCGACTCTTGCGACGGGCTCAACTCTCCCCTCCACTGCGCGGAAAGGATTTAATCCGGGCTTTCTTTGGCAGCTAATCCCAAAATTTTAATCATCATCATCACCATAAAGGGGAGGGCGGGGGGGAAAGATTTACCTGTGAACGAGTCAAAAGTTAGGTAGAGGGCACCAATTTGCCAGGTGTCGGCTTCGTGGGAGCATCTTAGTCCACATACTAATGGCTCAGTCAAGGATGGACAATCCAGGCAGAAATAATTTCAGTTTCTTGATGTTTCTATAATGCTTGTCTTCTGATTCTTTCCACATCCCAACGACTGGTGGGGTGGGGGGCCTTGGGATATCTCAGTGCTGGACAAAAGGGGCAGTGTTCCCTCTAAGCTGAGTTAGTGTGAGCCAGCTCACAGCTTGTTTAGCCTCCGGCTCACACATTTTTGTCTTAGCTCAGGAAGGAGGGCTCCAGAGCAAACCGATTTATGCAGCAGCCAAATCGCTCTCTTACAACATTAAATTAATGCCAGCAGCTCACAAAGTGGAATTGTTGCTCACAGGACTCCGCAGCTTAGAGGGAGCATTGAAAAGCGGTACTTGCCTTGAGTACACCCAACTCAAGGCACCCAGCACAGTTTGGCTTGCCAACTCTAAGATGAGAGAATCCTGGAGATTTGGGGATGGAGTCTGGAAGGGGAGGGACCGCAGCAGGGTACAGGGCCATAGAGTTCACTCTCCCAAACTGCCTTTCCTCCAGGGGAATTGAGCTCTGTAGTCTGGATGTCAGATCTCCGGCCCTAGCCTGGACGGCCCAGGCTAGCCGGAACTTGGAAGCTAAGCAGGATCGGTCCTAGTTAGTGCCGATCCTCCCTCTAAGCTGCGGAGTCTTCTGAGCAAAAATCCTGCTTTGTGAGCTGCTGGCATTAAAGCTGCGAGTGAGCCGTTTGGCTGCTGCCTAAATCAGTTTGCTCTGGAGCCCTCCTTCCTGAGCAAAGACAAAAATGTGTGAGCCGGAGGCTGAAAAACTGTGAGCTAGCTCATGCTAACTCAGCTTAGAGGGAACACTGGTTGCTACACAGAGACAGGCAGTAGCAAAACCACCTGTGTCTCTCTCGCCTTCAAAACCCGACATGGTTGCCATAAAGTCGGCACTATCCCCCATCACCCTAAACGTGTAGAACTGGGCAGCTGAGGCTTTTCAGGTAAATAATATTACCTGCTAAACAACCTCCCAATAAGCCCCGACTAACCCTGACTTGGATGGCCTAGGCTAGCCCGATCTTGGAAGCTAAGCAGGATTTGTACTTGGATGGGAGTAGGGCTGCCGCGTCCCCCCACTGCTGCGGTGGAGGGATTTGGGGGGCGCTCCAAGGGTGGTCAGTCACGGCCCGTGTTCCCTCTAAGCTGAGTTAGTGTGAGCCAGCTCACAGTTCTTTAGCCTCCCGCTCACACATTTTTGTCTCAGCTCAGGAAGGGATGGCTCCAGAGCAAACTAATTAATGCCGCAGCCAACTCGCTCGCTCACCACTTTAATGCCAGTAGCTCACAAAGGAGAATTTTTGCTCCCAAGACTCCGCAGTTTAAAGGGGGCATTGGTCATGGGTGGCTCCTCTCAGCCTAATGGGCCTCAGAGGGTTTTTGTGAAGACAAAATGTAGAAGGGGACAAAACGAAGAAGGGGCAGGGTAAAAATCCGGGGGGGGGAGGAAAAGCTGTATTATGGGGCTACAGGGACACTCACCAGGGTCACTACGCCAAAGATTAGGCAATATCCCACTGGTTATTTGTCAATAATGTTACACTGCATAATGTTTTATTCCAATTGACAAGTCTCAAAAAAGTTTATATCTTGCTCAGAGGCTTGGTGAGGGCAGTTGGACGGGCAGAGTGATCCTTTTGCAGCTTTCTGTTAGCCTCCCACTGCCGCTTGACACGGCACAGCCGACTGGCACCACCGAATGCTGCCGAAGGGGGGATGGAGCACTGGAGATAACCTAGCTGGCAATCCTGTTTTTTTGAACAAGCATTTCCATCTCAGGAGCAGCCAATTCGAGCCTTGAGGACAATGTTTCAGCAGCAGGCTCCTCCCTAGGGCCATGGCCTTCTGGAAATGTGGTTGGAGGGGTTCTATTAGGTGTGCTCAGTGTAGTAGAAGCAATGAACTGTGACCTTGAGTCATGGTATGTGTGATGGTACCGTCAGACTGAGCCAGGCCTGAAAGGTACTCTTTCACAAAAAGGTCTTTTTGGGAACATGCAAGGGGTCCAGGGTCCCATACGTTTATCGCAAGGAGGTTGTTCACTCCAAGGGAGGGCTGCTAACCTCCAGGCGAGTCTGGAGAGCTCCCAGAATTGCAAGAGATCAGTTCCCCTGGGTAAAATGACTGCTTTGGAGAGTGGACCCAATGGCATTATGCCCCAATGAGGTCCCTTCCCTCCCAAGTTTGGCGTAGTGGTTAAGTGCGTGGACTCTAATCTGGAAGAACCGGGTTTGATTCCCCACTCCTCCACTTGCAGCTGCTGGATGACCTTGGGCAGGCCATAGTTCGGACAAGAGCTGTTCTCTCAATGGCAGTTTCTCTCAGAGCTCTATCAGCCCCACCTACCTCACAGGGTGTCTGTTGTGGGGAAGGAAAGGGAAAGGAGTTTGCAAGCCTCTCTGAG
Source organism: Gekko japonicus (assembly GCF_001447785.1). Lineage (NCBI taxonomy): Eukaryota > Metazoa > Chordata > Lepidosauria > Squamata > Gekkonidae > Gekko > Gekko japonicus. Next base: position 585,618 of record NW_015160858.1, on the reverse strand, counting down.
GCTCCGAGTGAAGGGTGGAGTATAAATCCATTCTCTTCTTCTTCCTCCTCCTCCTCCTCCTCCACCCTCCCCAGGCTCCGCCTCAAAAATTTCCAGGAATTTTCCAAGGCGGAGTTGGCAACCCTACTCCATGGCTTCTCCTTGACCACAGGCTCCATCTTCGGATTCACCAAGACCTCCCCAACCTTTGGACTGCTCAAATCTTACCCCTGGTTCCATCCACTGACGGGGTGTTTGAAACACTCTCCAAACATCTCTCTCGGCTTCAGCCGAGGACTTTCTCCTGCAGCCCCCAGAGAAAGTGGGAAAGGGTGAGAGGTTTCGCTCTAGCTTAGTCTTCACAGGAGGGCCAGAGGGCTGGCAGTTCTACTCCCAGGAAGAAGATCCTCCATCCTGTAGTGCAGGCCTTGCCCCACCCCTCATCCAGAATCAGGGTGCTTGGCTCTTCCACTTTGTCAAGCCAGTAAGGGGCAAAGCCCTGCTTAGGGCTTAAGAGCCAGTTTGGTGCAGTGGTTAAGAGCATGGACTCTAATCTGGGAGAACCGGGTTTGTTTTCCCACTCCTCCACATACAGCTGCTGGTGTGACCTTGGGTCAGTCACAAGCTCTGGCACAGCTGTTCTCTCAAGGGCAGTTCTGGAGAGGCCTCTCTCTCCAGCCAAACATATGTGAAATAAGCAAGCACTAAAGAATGGAACGTGCAGAAAACCAGGGAGAAAATGACAGGACAGAGTGGGCAGGGTCCACTCATTCTTTGTCTCGATATAAAGGACGGAGGGAAAGGTACAACCTGTTTGAAAATTTTGTTTTGATCATCTACATGAGATTTTTAAAAAATTGGTTTCTAGTTTTTAAATTAAAAAAATTTAAACGATGCATCCCATCCATTACATTCATCCAGTTGGGTATAGTGGTTAGGTGTGCGAACTTTAATCTGGGAGAACTGGGTTTGATTCTCCACGCCTCCACATGCAGCTGCTGGTGTGACCTTGGGTCAGTCATACGTTCCTTCAGAGCTGTTCTCTCAAGGGCAGTTCTCTCAGAGCTCTCTCAGCCCCACCTACCTCACAGGGGTGTCTGTTGTGGGGAAGGGAAGGGAAGAGGATTGTGAGGTGCTCTGGGACTGCTTCGGGTATTGAAATGTGGGATATAAATCCAGTCTCTTCTCTCTTCTTCTAAGCTGAGAGAATCTTCCCTGTTGCATTCCCTTTTATATTCATTTCTATTTTCTGTGACACAGCCCAGCTTGGCCAGTGGCAGGAGCTTTGGCTACCAACAAGATGAATGCTCCTTGTCTCTTTTTATTTTATCTTCATGGATATTTTTGTGAATAGTTTCACTTCTCCGTTTTGAAGCACTGGTTTTGGTGATTCATTTGTGTTGTGTATAAATGTTAGGCACTTCATGAATGCAGGTTCTATTATACTTGTACGTACCGTATATGAATAAGCCGTTTTTCATTGTTCCTTGTTTGGCATGAATTTGTTGTGAGAGTTTAAGAATGTAAGAACATAAGAAGAGCCCTGCTGGATCAGAGCAATAGTCCACCTAGTCCAGCATCCCGTCTCACGCAGTGGCCAACCAGTTCCTCTGGATGGGCAACAACTGGGCACGGAGGCCGAGGCCTTCCCGTAATGTTGCCGCCTGGCGGTGGGATTCAGAGGCTGACTGGCTCTGAATGTGGAGATTCCCCTCAATCACCATGGCTGGAAGCCACTGATAGACTTTTCCTCCATGAATCTCTCTCATCTCCTTTTCAAGCTGTTTATTCCTGTGGCCACCACAACATCCTCTGGCAGTGAATTCTCTGCTCATCTTCCCTTTTTGTTCAATTATTCTATGGCATTTGTATGCAAAAGCAGGTATTTGTGTTGAGCTTCTTTAGCATAGCCGGGGCTGGGGAAGGTGACCGCTATTTCATATCAAGTGGGGAGATGCAGGGTAGGGTGGCCAGATCCAGGGTGTGAAACTCCTGGAGATTTGGGGGTGGACCGTGGAGTGGACAGGGAGTTCAGTGGCATACGATCCCATCGAGTCCACCCTCCCAAACATCCAATTTGTCCAGGGGAACTGATCTCTGTAGTCTGGAGCAGTGGTCCCTCCAAGCTGAGTTAGTGTGAGCTAGCACACGGTTTTTTAGCCTCCGGCTCACAGATTTCTGTCTCCGCTCAGGGAGGAGGGCTCCAGAGCAAACTAATTTCTGCAGTAGCCGAATCGTTTGCTCACAACTTTAACGCCAGTCGCTCGCAAAGTAGAATTTTTGCTCACAAAACTCCACAGCTTAGAGGGAGCCTTGGTCTGGAGATGAGCTGTAGTTCTGGGGGTATCGTCAAGTCCCACCTAGAGGCTGGCATCCCTACCAGAAACCGAAATGTTTGAGTAAAAACAGGGCGGGCACAAAATCCAGTAACCTTTCCTACTTTATAATATCCATATCCTTTTGTCTTCAAGGGTTGGTCCATATCACATACAGCATCTGTGCAACGGGGGCACCCGCGGCTACAACTTCCAGAGCGTAGGTTTGCAGAAAACAAGAAAGACCTAAATAACGACAGCAAAGCCCCAGAAGATAACGTTGCCAACCAAGATTTGGGGGTGGACCGAGAGCAAGGTGAGCAAAAATTCTACTTTGTGAGCTACTGGTATTAAGGTTGTGAGCGAACAATGTGGTTACTGCATAAATTAGTTTGCACTGGAGCCATCCTTCTTGAGCTAGGACAAAAATGTGTGAGCCAGAGGCTAAAAAACTGTGAGCTAGCTCACACTAACTCAGCTTAGAGGGAACACTGTTGCCAACCTCCAGGTGGTGGCTGGAGATCTCCTGGGATGCCATCTGTCCTCCAGACTACCGAGATCAGTTCCCCTGGAGAAAATGATTGCTTTGGAGCGTGGACTCTGTGGCATTAGATCCTGCTGAGGACCCTGCCCTCTACAAACCCCGCCCTCCTCGGGCTCTACTCCCCCAGTCTCCAGGAATTCCCCAAGCCAGAGTCAGCAGCACTACTGCATAATGCTAGTTTTGTGCTGAATTGTGTGTTAATTTGTTGGGGAAATTTAGGTGTCAGCAAAGAGAAAATTGTGGGCTCCCCTTTACATCAGGGAGAAATGGAGATCGAGGGCTCAAAACTGGGGAGATGAAAAATTACCACTCTCCCTTGGGCCTCCTGACTCCACCCGTTCCTGCCTGGAGAGGACAGAGGAGGGGAAATCATCCCTGGCTTTGCCCGGTCCACGCTGATGTCTTTAGACACCAGTTTGGTGTAGTGGTTAAGTGCGCGGACTCTAATCTGGGAGGACCGGGTTCGATTCCCCACTCCTCCACTTGCACCTGGCTGGGTGACCTTGGGCAAGCCGTAGTTCTAATAAGTGCTCGTCTTTAAAAAAGAGCAGTTTCTGTCAGAGCTCTCTCGGCCCCACCTACCTCACAGGGTGTCTGTTGTGGGGAGGGGAAGGGAAAGGAATTTGTAATCTGCTCTGAGACTCCCTTGGGTAGTGAAGGGCGGGGTATAAATCCAATCTCTTCTTCTTCTTTTAGAGTAGGGGTGTCAAACATAAGGCCCGGGGGCCGGATCCAGCCCACCCAGGGCTCTTACGCGGCCCGCAAGCAACTGATGCAAGGGAGGGAGTGATGGGATGGGAGTGGGCACAGCCACTCCATTATAGCTTCAGCACAGCAGAACAACCTCGCCGGCAGCAGTCAAGCCTCGCGGGAGCATCTGCCCAGCACTGCACTGCGGCCTCTCCAGTCCGCCTCTGTGGGTTTTCCTCTGCATCCTCCTCCCACCCCAGGGGGCCTTGCAGTGAGGACACACCCACTCGGAGCTTACTAGCTCCTGTCCTTTATACAGTTTCTATCTCCAGTCCCTGGCATTAGCGTTTCACGGAACACATGGCTGGGCCCGACAAAGATATTTACGTCTGATCCAGCCCTCGTAACAAATGAGTCTGACACGTCTGCTTTAGGAGGCCACACCGTGGCTATTCCCCTGCACTTCACTGCAAACACTATGGAAAGGCCTCCTCAGTCAAGACAGGCCCTCCTGCAAAGCTGTGGTGGACAGATCCGTCCCTTGCACCCATGGCTTGTGGGGAGAGCAACTGTACCCACCCCCCTTCTGCAAAGCAACCCATGCTTTGCATTCTGTTCTCCGCTTGGCATGCAGATGGCCCTCATTAAAGGGGGGGGGGAATCACTTCTTGTGGTCCAACTTCAGAGACCCGGATCAGCTGCACGATGCCACGTTAATGAACAGCTCATTGTTTCTGTTTCTGCTAATTAGGCTGAAAACTGAGCATTCAAACGCAGCAAATTAACCTGTGCACCCACAACACTTGGGGGGGGGGGAACTTGGGAAAAAACAGAATTGAAAAGACAGCTGCTTTTGTTGCTTTTTTCCCCTTTTCCTTCTTCTTTTTTAAAGGGGTAAAGAACAATTCCACAGGGAGGGAGCGGACCGATCAAATGCAGCTCTCTCGCAATCCGGGTCTTTAAATTCTGCCAGTTCTAACCATCTCCCACTGACAACTTGGTTTTAGGTATTCGGGCAGGGCTTTCCCTCTTCTTGTTTGGAAGCTGCGACAGAGAACATAAGAACATAAGAGACGCCAATGTTGGATCAGGCCAAAGGCCCATCCAGTCCAACACTCTGTGTCACACAGTGGCCAGAAATACCAGTGCCATCAGGAGGTCCAGCAGTGGGGCCAGGACATTAGAAGCCCTCCCACTGTTGACCCCCCCCCCCAAGCACCAAACAGACAGAGAATCACTTGCCCCAGAGCCCCTAGCTATACCTTGTGGCTAATAGCCACTGATGGACCTCTGCTCCATATGCTTATCTAATTCCCTTTTGAAGCCGTCCATGCTTGTAGCCGCCACCACTTCCTGTGGAGTGAGAGGATCAGCAGTGTTTCGGCAGGACTATTAAAATTCCTGAAGTATCATTTCAACAGGATAATGAAGACAGGGGAAAACAGGACTGGAGACATACAGAACACTCGACGGCAATTTCCATACGTTTGTCAAAACGCCTGCTACTTCCCTCTAACTTCCTTGGGTATTTCTCTGGGGCAAAACCCTTCATTTTCACTTCACAATCTCTTTTTCAGGAACTCTACTCTGGCATGGAACAAAATCAGAGTTCGGTAGCAAATGTAAGACCAACAAAATCTTCCAGGGCATTAGAAAAACATGCTGGCCTTTAAGGAAGAACCGACTACACTTGAGAATTTCGTTCTGCTACTGCAGCTACCCACCTGAAACTTTAATTAAGGCTATTAGTTGCTATAGATTTTCTGGGTTCTGTGGCCGTGGTTTTGGCACTGTAGAACCTGACGTTTCGCCAGCAGCTGTGACTGGCATCCTCAGAGGTAGAACACAGAAAAATGGAGTACTCTCTGTGTCAAGGTGAGAAGAAAAATGGTAGGCAGGTAATTTATACCTACTCAGGAAGGTGGGGCAGGGCTGAGTCATTATCTTGTAGGAGTTCCCCAGGCTATGAGCATGCTAATGGAGGAGCTTTCCTGAGGAGGTTCTTTTGTATATGGATTGTTTCCTGAGGAGCCTTCGACAACATATTTAATTAAGGCTGTTTGTGAAGTTTGGTACTACCAGATTTCTCTGCTGAATTCTCCGTGGTGGATCAAAACTGCTCCTCCATTTTGCTGCCTTTGTGACTGGCTCCGCCTTCCATGGAAGACATTTTGTTGTTTCCACCCTATGCCAGAATTCCAAAGGTGCCCACAGACTCAAGAAGACGGTGGGCTCTGCTCTAACCACTGCATCACACTGTCTCTCTGTACAAGCACATACAACCTTAGGATGGTGATGTTCGGTTAGCCAAAGATATGTGAAATATCAAGCAGTGAAGAATGGAATGTGCAGAAAACCAGGGAGAGAAAATGACAGGATACAGCAGGAGCCCCTCATTCGTTGTCTCGATATAAAGGACAGAGGAAAAGGTATAAGTCATTTGAAAATTTTGTTTTGATAATCTAGATGAGATTGTTTAAAAAAACCTGGATTCTAGTTTTTAAATGAAAAAATTAAAACCATGCGTCCCATCCATTACATTCGTCCAGTTGGGTGTAGTAGTTAGGAGCGCCAGCTCTAAGCTGGGAGAACCGGGTTTGATTCCCCACGCCTCCACATGCAGCTGCTGGTGTGACCTTGGGTCAGTCACAAGTTCTCTCAGAGCTGTTCTCTCAAGAGCAGTCCTCGAAAGAGTTCTCTCAACCCCACCTACTTCACAGGGTGTCTGTTGTGGGGAGGGGAAGGGGATTGTAAACCGTGCTGAGACTCCTTTGGGTAGTGAAGGGCGGGGTATACATCCAATCTCCTCCTCCTTCTCCGCAATGCCTTCAAATACTAATCACTAACAATCAGTGTTAGCTATACCTGTGGATGATACTTATCACTTGTTGCTTTTCCCATCAGTATTGCTACAGGGGACAGAAACAGAAGAACGTTTTTATGTTCCCCCATGAGGCATGGGGAGGGGGAAGAGAGGAACCCACGAAAAGGCACTTGAGTGACACCGTGGCAGGCGGAGAAGGAAGCATAGTCAGTTCCAGTGACGGAAAATCCTTTGGGGCTTCAAGAATTAGGGGGAGATGCCCTGATTGTCACTTAACCATTTGAAGTCAGTCAGTGAGCCCAGGCCTTTCCTATCCACCAAGGGGATCAGGCCAGCTGCTGTCTCTGTTTAGCTTGGCGTTGTGGTTAAGAGCCAGTTTGGTGTAGTGGTTAAGTGCGCGGACTTTAATCTGGGAGAACCGGGTTTGATTCCCCACTCCTCCACTCGCAGCTGCTGGATGACCTCGGGCAAGCCATAGTTCTGTCAGAGCTGTCCTTGAAACAGCAGTTCTCGAGAGAGCTCTCTCAGCCCCACCTACCTCACAGGGTGTCTGTTGTGGGGAGGGGAAGGGAAAGGGATTGTGAGCCGCTCTGAGACTCCTTCAGGTAGTGAAGGGCGGGTATAAATCCAATCTCCTCTTCTTTATGACGCTCTCATGTCCACGTTTCTGCTAGGATGGTCACCAATATTTTACGCCTGTGGACCAAACCTGCTCTGCAAATGCTGATCAAGGTAGACTTCAGCAGTGACTTTAGGGTTGCCAACCTCCAGGGAGCACCTGGAGATCTCCTGCTATTACAATTGCTCTCCAGATGACCAAGATCAGTTCCCCTGGAGAAAATGGCTCCTTCGGAGGGCGGACTCTATGGCATTATACACTGCAGGGGTCCCGCCCTGCCCCAAGCTGCACCCCCCCAAAGTTCCACCCTCAAAATCTCCAGGTATTTCCCAATGCGGAGCTGGTAACCAGTGTTCCCTCTAAGCTGAGTTAGTGTGAGCTAGCTCAGTGTTTTAGCCTCTGGCTCCCACATTTTTGTCTTAGCTCAGGAAGGAGGGCTCCAGAGCAGAGTAATTCGTGCAGCAGCCAAATCGCTTGCTCACAACTTTAATGCCAGCCGATCACAAAGCAGAATTTTTGTTCACAAGACTCCACAGCTTAGAGGGAGCATTGCTGGCAACGCTGATTTCCAATTTCACCCCAAATTATGCTTTGGGTGAAAAAACTAGGGGCGTTTCTTGGGCCTTTCTTCTTTCCCAAGAACCCTTTCCATCGGTCTGACTGGCATAAGGGTTCCTGACCTTTCTGAGCCTGTGGGCACATTTGGAATTCTGACACAACCATAAAATGGCTGCCACGGGGCAGAGCCAACCACACACAGCAAGGCCAAATACTGAGGAGAAGAGGGGCCATTAAAAATACACCGGGAAAGAGGTAATAAAACAAACACTGGTAAAAGAGGTAATAAAACAAACATTCTTTTCAAATTTTCAGTGGCAAATCAGAAGCCCTACTGGGCAACACCTCACCTACTTTCTAAAAACATTTGGTGGGCACCAAAGAGTCTTGGCAGATTCCACGGCACCCACAATGTTGGGGACCTCTGGACCAGCGTTCCCTCTAAGCTGAGTCGGTGTGAGCCAGCTCACAGTTTTTTAGCCTCTGGCTCACACATTTCTGTCTTCGCTCAGGAAGGACGGCTCCAGAGCAAACTAATTTATGCAGGAGCCAAATCGCTCGCTCATGACTTTAATGCCAGTAGCTCACAAAGTAGAATTTTTGCTCACAAGACTCCACAGCTTAGAGGGAGCATTGCTCTGGGCTAGTATGTGTTGGATTTGAGAGCAGGCGTGAGACCGTCCGCTGACAGAGACCGGAGGCAGGACTTTAAAGCCTTTGGCCTAACCAGGCACATCTTTGGTTAGAGCGTTCAGTTCTGCAGCCAGGTTGAGAAACTCTTTTTTTCATTACTCGATCCAACAGCAGGGATCCAAGCAAAGCCGGAGGAAGCCCATTCTCTTTGGGACCAGTTTGAAAGGGAGCCATGGCAAAGACATTCACTTGAGACGACGTCCATTGTTTTTGAATTTTTATTATCAAAAAATACAGAATCCAAATACGGGTTGAGGGGAAGGGGAGGGGGCTTGACCATCAGCACAATGTTCAGGATGAAAAGTTGTGTGTCTAAGAGACCAAGCTAAGCAGAGTTGAGAGTGACAAATGATTTTTTTTTTGTAATAGAAAAAAAAATCCGCATTAAGAAATGGTTTATTCCCTCCCCCCCACAAGATGGGAATCTGTGTGTGTGTGTGTGTGGGAAACACCTCCCTCCATAAATCAAAATCAATCCCCAAGTTAAAAAAAACCTGCTTTCTTTTGAATGGTCAAAGAAATTAATAATTATTACTTCATTCTTATGTTGCTTCCTCATTTCCTTAACTCTTCAGCATCGTCACTATACACAATATACATATGTTCATTAATACAATATATATATTTAATATATATATATATATTTATTTATATGTATGTATATAAAATCATGGATTCATGGCCAAATTGTGAGACACCCCTCTCTGCTTGAGCTGAGCATCACCAATGGAAACCACATTTAGGTTCGGGACATTTCCCAATCCCCATTTGCTTGAAATGGTGAAGAAAACTTCCTAGACTGACGGGATAATTCAAAATGGCCTCCACAGCAGACCACTGGGCACATTTCTGTCATGGCAACGGACCCAGGGCCTCCAAGCTTGGCTAACGTTTGGGCAAACAGAATGTGGTTTCGTCTTTTGAAAGGAGGCGCCGGACCCAAAATGCCCCAAATTTGTGGCAGCTGAAGCAGAGTTTTCTGAATTAAGACTGGTAGTACACCTCACTCATATCTGGAAGTGTACTCTACTTTCAGTAGATTGAAAACCCTCAGTGGACCATGTGGAACGGGATTTTCCTGCTTTCCTCTCCTGCTGTTGGCCTACAGAGCCCCCTGAAATGTTATCTTTGGGGTCAGTGGTCCCAGAGGAACAAGATGGAGCACAGTAGGGATCTACAGAGGGAGGGAATTGCCTGCAGTTCTAACTACGGAAGTGTGCTTCCATCGCTGGAAACAAGGGATTAAGGGCCAGCATTTCTGTACTTCACCGATCTGGCCGTAGCATCTCTTTGGACAAACGCAAGTAGTGGTAGCTCATGCAGAGACACAACAGACAGCCTCTTCTGGGGATAATTTTGCCATGTTTCTGCTTCAGCGGTGATCTGATGACCCAACCGCACCCAAAGCAGAGAACGGGAAGACCTACCCACCCCCTGCAGAGGCTGATGGGAAAGAAGGTACAGCCAGAAGTGTGAATCATACGGAGATTCAGTGGGCAGCCTCCTCTGTGGGTTTACTTTGGGCTTCCCGGAGCCTTTTGTGATTTCATTGGTATCTCACAATGCATTAATATGCACAGGAGATACTTCAGGCACAGAAACAATGTGGTAAGTGAATGCATTGAGGCTCAATCCTGTTTGTATGCTGAGCCACAGAAGCCAGGATTATGGCACCTGCCACAGATTTTTAGCATCCTGGTAATCCCAGCTCCGGTCACTCTCTGGTTTTCTTTTAGAGCAAGTTTCTAGCCCTCAGGGCTCAACCCACAGCACCAATGCCCGAAAAAAAAATGTCCAAAGCCATGAGTATGTAGGACAGTGGACTAAGAGCAGGGTTTCCAGCTGTGGGGGGTCCGGTTCATAAAAACGATGCTGGAAGGACCGACGAATTTGACCAACTTCTGTATGTGGCACCCATCATGTTTAACCATGCTCCTACTCACTGCGTGTGCAACATGAGCTTACCACAGGTAGCTGGCCTGGGAAGGCATAGCACTGGCATGGTAATATTATATTTGTAACACTGGATTGCACACCTGATGGCCTGATTCAGATGAGACAGCAGGCACACGTAAAGTCTGTTCGCCCCACCACCAGCATGTCACTTAAATAAGGCCTCACTGAGGCCCATATATGCAAATATGCTGGAATCGCTGACGACACACAATGAAGAAAGGTCAGTTTTCCTCCACTGCCTGCCGCAGGGAGATGTTTGTTTTGTTTTTTGAAACCAAGGGGTTGGATCCCACAGTCCATGAGTGCAAAGATCGGGGGATCTTCCCCACCCGCCCCTCCTCCCTGGAACCATTTCTTTCTTCTTCTTTTTTAAATTGCTAGAGCCGTTTCTGACCCAGGAAAGTTTATTTCCAGAGTCATGGGACTTGCGTGGGGTTGGGCGGATAAAGTGGGGGAGAGAGGGAGTGAAACCTTTGACCTTTTCCTCTCAATGGAGCTGCTCCTGATTTTCTGGGAGTTGATCCACAAGTGTTGGAATCGGATTGGGCGGGGTTCTTCCGCACGTCCAAGTGCATTTTTACAGTTGTGGGGTCAGTTTATTTTCTTCAGCACATGGCTTAAATGATGAGGATTTTAAAGGGAGGTGCTGTCATAATTGGTGTTCTCATCAATGCCGTCAAAGCACCCCACTTATTTTTTAAATTAAAGACCCTAAAATATCGATATAACACTGTAGTGTTATAATGATAGCTTAAGCAGATTCTCTGAATTCCAAGGTTTCATTTGGTGTAGATACTGTTTCTCTTACGCCTCCATGAGGGAGGGGGCTAGAGACATTTTAGAAGAAGAAGAAAAAGAGATTGGATTTATACCCCACCCTTCACTACCCGAAGGAGTCTCAGAGCGGCTTACAAACTCCTCCCCCTTCCCCTCCCCACAACAGACACCCTGTGAGGTAGGTGGGGCTGAGAGAGCTCTGACAAAGAGCCAGTTTGGTGTAGTGGTTAAGTGTGCAGACTCTAATCTGGGAGAACTGGGTTTGATTCCCCACTCCTCCACTTGCACCTGCTGATGTGACCTTGGGTCAGTCACAAGCTCTGGCACAGCTGTCCTTGAAAAAGAGCAGTCTGTGTCAGAGTTCTCTCAGCCCCACCCACCTCACAGGGTGTCTGTTGTGGGGAGGGGAAGGGAAAGGAGTTTGTCAGCCGCTCTGAGACTTCAAGTTAAGGGTGGGGTATAAATCCAATATCTTCTTCTTCTTCTTCTAGAACAGCTGTGCCAGAACTACGGCTTGCCCAAGGTCATCCAGCAGGTGCAAGTGGAGGAGTGGGGAATCAAACCCGGTTCTCCCAGATTAGAGTCCACCACTTAATCAATCTCCATAAGGGAATAGGACAGAGACTTACCTTTTAAAAAAATGAAAGCTTAGATTTCAGGGAATCTGTTTAAGCTATCACTGAAACCAGGGTGCTTTTTTGGGGGGGGAAGAGGTGCCGGAACTCCCAAGAGGGAAATTAAGTTTTCAATCTATATACTGAAAACTCAGGAACTTTTAAACATTTGAAAAAGAATCTTGTTGAAGAGGTTTCAGAACGCCGTTCTGGCGCATTCCCCCAGAAAAAAACGCTCTGACTGAAACACTACACCATTATGTTGATATTTTAGGGCCTTTAAAAAAACGGAATCACTGTCTCGAGGGTGAAGTGGTTTAATGATGACAATAGTCCAATCGCTGAGAAGTAGGCCGGAGGTGGATGAGTGTGGGTGGGACAAAGAAAACCCGATAGAAAAGCCACCTCATAATGGGATTCCAGCCAAACACAGGGATAAAAATGGTCTCCGAAGAGCTGAGGGGAGGGGGAATGGGGAAAACCAAACCAAACCAAAGTGAAAACTGAAGGCACAAAAATGTGTGCAGAAATCAGAGAATGAACCGAAGCTGTATGTGGGCCAGAACTGACAACAGAAACCATGTGGAAAAGCCCTTTCACTTTCCTGCTCCAAGGTCCACTAGCAGATGGGGCAAAAGCGACAACGGCCTTTTCTCTCCCAACGACAGCTACCTGACCTGTGCAGCTATTAATATATGCAAGTCCCTCGGCTCTGGGAATAAACTTTCCCAGGATCAGAAATGTGTGTGTGGGGGGGGGGGGGGGTTGAGGCAGGAAAGATCCCAGACGGTCAATACTTTCCACTTGTGTTTTGCAGCTTCCAAGCTATGGAGCAGACACAGTGATGCCGCGGGCAGAATGATGCATCTCAACAAAACTGTGTTCCCAAAACTCCCTCTGCCAAGCAATGTTCCCTCTAAGCTGTGGAGTCTTGTGAGCAAAAATTCTACATTGTGAGCTACTGGCATTAAAGTTGTGAGTGAGTGATTTGGCTACTGCATAAATTAGTTTGCTCTGCAGTCATCTCTCCTGAGCTAAGACAAAAATCTGTGAGCTGGAGGCTAAAAAACTGTGAGCTAGCTCACACTAACTCAGCTTAGAGGGAACACTGCTGCCAAGTGAACCTGACTGTGGGGGCATTAGGAAAGGAGAATGGGGGGGGAGTTTTCTGCCTCCACCGATTTTCACCTCCTAATGCCTCCTGGAGGCTGAAGTTTCCCTCTGGAGTTTCCCAGCAGAGTTGGGGGAAACTCATTAGAAACAGCTGGGGAGGGGGGATAGGGGGATATCTATGGGGGGAATAACTGTTGTTTTTTTATAAGCCAAGGCAGGATCGCAGCTTGGCACAGCAGCTGCTGGGGCTCATGACCCTGCAGTGCCAATCAGAGACGCCTGGCCAGTCTGCCCCAACCAGGAATGGAAGACTGCAGCAGTCGTCTCCGGGCCACTGCAGGGGCCATCTCCCATTTCATGCTAGATGTGTGCCCAGAGCGCGGATGACTCCTTTGCACTTCTAATGGTGCGTGAATTAGTTGTATTCCGCTCCCTTCTCCAAGAGGGTGTGTGGATGCAGGTGCCTGGCGGAGAAGCATACTTAATGGTGGGGCAGAGGGTGCCTGGCCCAGGCACCCCGCTCCCAACCCGGAGTCTCCTGAGAAGACTCCCTCTCACTCTCTCTCTAATTGTCCACCCACATTTATCCTTACAGGAAAGATATTGGGAGTGCTAAATGTTCCTCTGTAACTTTTAGCTTCCCCCCAGAACGATCAGTCTTCTGAACTCCTTTGCATATTAGGCGACACACCCCTAATGTAGCCAATCCTCCAAGAGCTTACAGAGCTCTTCTTACAGGGGCTACTGTAAGCTCTTGGGGGATTGGCTACATTAGGGGTGTGTTGCCTAATATGCAGAGGAGTCCCTGCTGGAAAAAGAGCCCTGCGAGTTCTGAGTATGAATTGCTTCTTTTTTTAAAAAAGAAGGGGTTAATGGTCCCCTCCTATATCTCACAATCTAAAGAAGGGGATAATGGTCCCCTCCTATATCTCACAATCTGGCTTTATAAAGAAAGTAAGTTGGTGGTACAAATAAATCCTCTGCTTAAATGTGATTTTTTTTTTCTTTTGGTTTGTTAGTGAGACTCTGTTACCTGGTCTAGATGCAAAGGTTCGAGTGGGAAGGGCAACAGTGGGTCATTTTTTAAAAAAGTTTCTTTTTATCATCTAGATGAGATTATTGCAGTTTCTTTTTTTAAAAAAGAAAAAAGTCAGTTTCAAGTTTAAAACGGCAACGATCCAAAAAGGGGGGAGGGGGGGGGAGAGAAATTAAAATTTCAAAATAATACAACCCATTCATCAGATTCATCCGTTCGTTCTCATCAATGCATTCAAATAATAATAATTATTATTAGAATAATGTCAGAATCACAGTATTAATTACGCCTGCTGGCAATATCTACACAAATATAACAAGCGGTCCAGCGGAGTCCTTGGCTCGCAGATATCGTAGCCAGTGACCGAGACAGAAGAGTTTTTGTGTGTCCCCTGCAAGAGCTGAAAAAACACATCCATAGAAAGATAGGAGAGCAGTGCAGTCCCAAGGGCAGAAGGATTCACAGTGGGTTCCCTTGATAGAAAATCCATTTTTGAGGTGCAGGGGATTTGAGAATATGGATAAGACTCGATACTTTGTCGTTAGCGGCAGACTCTTCCCTTCTCCCCTGCAGTCGTAACAAACCCGCTACCTCAAGTCTTCTCGCAGCGGCATTCACACAAGCAAAAGCACACTGCGCTAGTCACCCCCCCTACATAAACGGTTCTAGAGTCAACACAGGGCTATTCAGATCCGCCTTACCCCCCTGATCAGCATGCAGGGGCCATCGACCAACCCTAACGGGGAGTTGGTCTCCTGGCCGACATGTACCGCCAGCTGCCTCCCATGTGGTAGCCAGAAGTGCCAGGAAGGGTGGACACTGGTCACTGGGCGGGCATCCCCAGTCAATCTGTTCCTGGTGCTGCTGCAGTGGCGAGGAAAACTGGGGAAGGGGAAGGGATACGTGGAGGGGCGGGGGGGGGTCACGGGGAAGCATGAACTGACCTGGCCCAATGCCCCATCGGCAGCCACGGAGTGGAGAATGCATTCTCCATTTCCTCCAACACAACAGCCCCGTACACAAGTTACACATGTACAATCTGTGTACAGAGGAATAATTATCATGTTACATTCAACGCATATCCAGCTCAGTGTGTGATTCAAACCCCAGGCATTTATGCAGGTGTTGGTCCCCGGTTTCCTTTGTGCGGCAAACACATTTTGGCTCTTTCTTATCAACAGAAGTATGTACGAGTGTTCAAGGTTAACTTGTGAAGAGGGCTCATACTGCCATTGTGGGGCTCTCCTCTGCTTTGTCTTGTGAGAGTAGTAAACCTGGCCGAGAACTAGAATTGCACGCAAATTCCAAATGCAATCAGATTTTGGTTTTTTGCCCTTGAAAAAACTTTTAAAGGATACTTTTAAAAAACAGTTGTGCATTTTAAGGCAAAGGGGTGCAGTAGATCTTCTCCATATTACTTGAGCCCTGCTCCTTCCACATAAACCGGCATCGCTCATGTCTGGGGACACTGACAACCCCGCCTCCCCAAAAAACAAAAAAACACCAAACCAAATTTGAACTGCTTTTGTTCCAATGTGTCGTTCTAAAGGCTCAACCCGTTAAATCGAACGATTTGCACAAATTAGCCCCAGAGCTACTAAAGCATGGAGACCTGGCACAGATTTCCACCAACGTACTGGGTAGATCCACACTGAATGGGGTGCAGCGGGTGGATGGGAAGGGGTGGGAAAGCTGGACACAGCAGAATGAATTGTTTAGAAGGACCGGCTCTGCCAATCATGTAACAGCCTAACTCCACATTCCTACTATTCACAATGGTCCGGCCAATCCAGAGGCTCTGTGCTGCCTACCAATTACAGGGGCTGATGTTGCATCGATGATCCCTCTAAATATCCCCCCCCCACTGAGTGGAGCAGTTCACATCCTGAGCAGTGTTCCTTTTAAGCTGAGTTAGTGTGAGCTAGCTCACAGGTTTTTAGCTTCCAGCTCACATCTTTTTGTCTTAGCTCAGGAAGGATGATTCCAGAGCAAACTAATTTATGCAGTAGCCAAATCGCCGGGTCACAACTTTAATGCCAGTGGCTCACAAAGTAGAATTTTTGCTCACAAGACTCCACAGCTTAGAGGGAGCATTGTTCCTGAGCAGAATAGAACTGTCATAGTATTAAAATGGGCAGTGCAAGACCCTGCGCGGTTCCATACTACTGCAGAGCGGGGCTTCTGGTGTTCGTGAGCGGCCACTCACGTGCACAGCTTAGAGGCAACACTGCATCGCATACCACGATTCTGAACCCTAAGAAGCGACCAAAATGTGTCAAGGAGGGTTCTGCCCCAGAGTTCTGGACACGACATCTCCTAGGCACCATTATTCCCCCACACACACCGCCTCTGCAGAATGGTATGCCTTCTTCTCACCTCTTCCTCCATCTCAAATCTCAGTCCTTGGATACACAAATTTTTACCAGGATTAGAAAGGGAGAGAGGTTTGGGTTTCAAAAGGTCTGGCAGCTTGAGTGGAGGGATGCGCTCACAGTGCTTCACATGTGAGCGTTTCTCCCTCTCCGCCCCTCCCAGACCCACCGAACTACTTGGGACCAGGGCTCTTAAGAACATAAGAGACGCCAATGTTGGATCAGGCCAAAGGCCCATCCAGTCCAACACTCTGTCACACAGTGGCCAAAAACACCAGGTGCATCAGGAGATCCACCAGTGGGGCCAGGACATTAGAAGCCCTCCCACTGTTGACCCCCCCCCCAAGCACCAAGAAGACAGAGCATCACTTGCTCCAGAGCCCCTATCTATACCTTGTGGCTAATAGCCACTGATGGACCTCTGCTCCATATGCTTATCTAATTCCCTTTGGAAGCCGTTCATGCTTGTAGCCGCCACCACTTCCTGTGGCAGTGAATTCCATGTGTTAATCACTCTTTGGGTGAAGAAGTACTTCCTTTTATCCGTTCTAACCCGACTGCTCAGCAATTTCATTGAGTGTAGCATCTTTTTGTAGCAGGAATTCCTTTGCATATTAGTCGACACACCCCTAAAGTTGCCAATCCTCCAAGAGCTTACAGAGATCTTCTTACAGGGGCTACTGTAAGCTCTTAGAGGATTGGCTACATCAGGGGTGTGTGGCCTAATAGGCAAAGGAGTTCCTGCTACAAAAAGAGCCCTTCTTGGGACAATCTTTGCCCCGCGCTCCTGACCTTATTAGGACTGCTGACTTTCTCGGTGCCCTGTGCTCCCCGCTTTAGCTGCCACAGAACAGCTTCAGTAATGTAAGCATGGGAGGGGAGGATGAAATGGTGGGAGGGGGTTAAAGGAAGGGGGTGGGGCAAGAAAAACAGGGGGGGGGGTCAAATGTTAACAGGCTCCAGGGTTCAGATCCAAGACCCCAAATGGGTTTTTGCGCCAGAACAGGCGGGACACTCTTCGTACTGGCCGCACCTATGGGCTGCCGAAAGTAAAGAATGTTAGAAGAGATTGTGGCCAGGGCTGAGGAGGCCTGGCTGTCCTACGGGCCCATGAATTCGTGTGATTTGCTTCCACGTGACGTTTGAACTGAATCTGGTTCGTGTGAGGAAAGTCCAGGAGAAAATCTTGGTAGGTGTGGTTGAGAGAGATGATACAAGCGGCCAATGTAACTTTGGGTATTTCATCAGTGGGTGTGAAATTCAGGCCAGGTGGTGGTTTAATTTAGCTTATGGGTGGAAAGGGGGGGGGAGAAGAGAACACCTGATCCCAAAATCTGTCCACCTGACACCCAGTCCATATCGTCCGATATTTCAGGTCTTGCTTAGCACCAACGCAGCATACCCATCATGGATCTATCACATCAACGTTACATTTCTTGTGCCTGCTAGCCGATACCTGCTATCAACGATCTGTTGTCATTTCTAACCGGTTCGTGCACCGGCTGGATGGGTGGGATACTGGTAGGCAATATTCTCCGCTATCAGTATATCCATGCTGTGGAAAGCCCCACCTGCTGAATTTCTATCTGTGATATGCCTAGTGTCGGGGGGACAAGGCCATTCAATTAGTTGTTTACCACGTCCAATATATCAATTATACTCTGGTGGTTTCTTTCCCCCACCCCCAAACTCCTTGCAAAAACCAGTTTAAAGGCACCCCATCCCTCACGTTGAATTCTAGACCTGCAGAAACCATCATGCTGTTCAGACATTTCTCTTCCCTCCCCTAAATCAAAGAAGGTCAAAAGTTTCTTGGAAGCAAAAGTTGGGCCTGCTTTCAGTTGGCTTCCGTAGAAATGTGGAGCTGTCGGGAGACCCTGAAAGGATGTGCAAGGCATATCAGCGTGTCCAGGGGACAGAAAGTCCACCACTCAGATGACGGGTTTGCAAGGGAATCCAAAAGGAAAACGGGCTGGCTGAGCTTGACAGAATGGCATTCTGGTCCTTTCTGAAGTAACCAGCACGTCACCTGCGTTCACCTGCGTTGGCCCCCAGGCTCCAATTTACGTTTCGCAAATCAAGGAATGTGGTTAACTTGTCAGTGACCTTTTGTTCCACCAGGAAGTTCAAAGGACCCGTCCTTAGGAATGTGGTGGGAAACTGAGGCACGGAGGAGGAGAAAAACACCTGTCCCTCCCCTCTCCTCCTCCTCACTGCCATGTTGTCTCTGAGTCTGAAGCCGTACAGAACACGGGTCAAAGGGGGGGAAATTGAGCTGGAAAAAAGAGAGAGACTATATTTGGTCTAGAAATTCTTAAAAAGCAAAAAACTCCATCAGGGTAGGAAAAATTAATCCAAACGCCGTCGAACGCCAGACAAGTGAAAACGGTCCGTGGAGTGTCTTGGAAGCAGAGAACCAGCACGGCTTCCGGACTGCGCTTTTAAAAACGTCTTTCTCCCCCGCCTCGATCTACTGGGGGTCTTGTCACGCCTGTGATTGCATGACTTTCTGTTTCCCGAGCAAGGCAGGGGCTGGGATAGGAGATCCATCTTCTCCGTCTGTCTGCGCACCTTTCACCTCAAAGCCCGTTTTCGGCTGAGGCTGCGGTTCAAGGATCACTGTAACGAGAACCCCCACCCCCACCCTCACAAGCTGAGCAGTCCTTTTCCTGATCCAGCAAAAAAAATCTCCTTCCCGCGTCTTTCGTTTCCTCCCCCCCTCTCTTTCCCCCCCCATGGGTCGCTGAAACCAAAGTCTGGTTCCTCTTTCGTCCTCGCGCCGAGGCTAGGAGGCCAGAATAGTCCAAAATACGGGCACCACCACGAAGAAGGCATCGGGAACTTGGAAGCTGCAACAGGAATTATTGCTGGTGAATATGGGTTCTGGAGATTCGTAGAGGGAGTCATCTGGGGTGGGGAGAAATAGAAAAGGAGAAAGTCACAACGCTTTGCAAACGATCTGCAATCGCTCCTCTGCTCTGCCATCCTTCATCAGGGTGTTCTATAATAAAATACATAACTAATTAAGAAAGGGAGAGCACTCTGCCTTACTTGAAACGCTGTTATCAAACATCCGGACACAACGTCAAATTATTTAGTAGTTCTCCATTGTTTAGATATTGTAGCACATAACAGTTCTCTACTGTTTACATTTTGTACTTTTTCACTGTAGCTACTTTGTATACATTATTCTCTATTACATGTTCTTCAGCTTTTTGGCAAGTTGTGATTGGTGAGTCTGTTAGCTACACTTGTTTTTGTCTTCTATTACCATTTTATTGACCTAAGTAACTGGCACGTAAGGGTAGACTGCCTTTGATCAGGGAGGTTCCATCAAACGCTCGATACTCCCTAAATGCAATACAAACCTACCTTAAATTCAGAGATCGCAGAGATTTCCATTCTGTATTTGATGGAGGGAGCTTTGACTTCCAAAAGCTTATATCCTGAAACCTTTTTGTTTTTGTTTTTTGTATTTGTGTGTGCCCGTGCCTGGAATTCGTGAAGACCTCTGGCGAGTCCTACTGGAGCACGGAGGACATTCAGAGAAGTGGCTCGATAGCCTGCCTCTGCGTCCCAAGCCCTGGTATTCCTTGGAGGTCTCCCTTCCAAATACTTGCCAGGGTCGGCCCTCCTTAGCTTCCGAGATCTGACGAGATTGGGCTTGTCTGGGCTATCCAGGTCACGATATCCCGAAACCCTTGTTAGCTCTAAATTGCTACTAGTCCTTATAAATTGTAGACTGTTATTTCTGAATAACAATGGTTTACTTTTAAAGCCAAAAAAAGAAATCAAGGGAAATTTCAAAGCTGAATTTGTAGCCTCAAATTCGGCCGAATTTTCGGTCTGGTGCGAAAAAACTGTTTCCTCTGTCGCCTAAAGCAGCTGAGAAAATCGAAAGGACGAAACCCAGGACTGGGCATTTTGGGACCTTGGTTTCCATGTTGCAATCTTCTCTTTGCTACAGTTCCCGGCAGGGATTTGGCAGGGCCTAGGAACCGTCATGACGCGCTTCCTCCAGTGACCTCTGCTCATTGACACAAGACTGGTGGGTCGCAGAAGGAGCTGCCTGCCAAGGAGATCACAAGCCACTCAGTGCTGTCTCTCTCTTCCTGCCACCCCAGCCACGGGGCTTCCTTTCAAAATATGTGGGTGGTTTTGTGCAAGATGGCACGGAGCCAGCCACGCAGTGCCGCCAACCCCTCTGAACACCAGGGACCCCTCCAGGGGCCTTGGATTTCTTCCCTTTCTGGCCCGGCCTGCAGTCGCAACAACACTCCGAAAGGCCAAAGCGCAATTGCTTCAGAGCAATCCAATAATCCAGTTTCCAAAAGACCCCTAATCAGGCGGGCAGGCAAAGTGCCTTCAAGGGAATCCATTAAATTACAGTCAAAGCTGTTTTAACACCTTCCCTCTCAGCTCTGCCTCTCTTAAGTTTATTACTGGATTAAGGGAGATTGTTGCAAAATCACAGCCTGGAAACAACAAAGAAACAGCAAAACAGCAGGGATCGGGGTTGCCAACAACCTGGAGGAAAAAAATGCCGAGCCCTTTTAATAGGGGCTCAGTGTGCGGAAATGGCCAAGGTGAAGCTTTCCGTGGCATGGAGGGAAAGGTCGCCTGCTAAAGAACTTCCCGTGCAGCTTCTATTAAGGGGCCAGGTTGCTGACAACTTTAGGTGAGTATGCAGGCCTTCTCCTTATTTCAGCCTTGTTCCCTTGACGGACAAGGAGCTGGAGACTTCAAACACCAGAGCGGTGCAGCACCATTACATCACTTCCTGTTTCAGACCTGGAAGTGACATCACAGCACGGCACTACGGTCTGGGCTACTCCCAGAGCGTTGTGTCATGCTGTGATGTCACTTCTGGGCCTGAAGCCAATAATAACGTAACAGGACTGTGCAACACCAATTCCTCGCCGCCCCATTTTGCTCCTGCTGCTCCGCAGCATGGCCGTAGGAGCACAGACCTCGAGAGTGGGAGGTTGCCACAGAGGGCGCCCTGGTAGCCTTACCTTGTTCTGACCACCTCACATCTTCTTATGCTGACCAGAGTCTGTATGGAGAGGCAGGACGTATACCTAATAAGCACCCAGTCCCTCTGTGTGGTCATGCACACAACTTCCTATGGAATCCCCATAAGCCAGAGATCTGCCTAGGGTTGCCAGGTCCAGGTTGGAAAATACCTGGAGACTTTGGGGGTGGAGCCAGGAGAGGGCAGGGTTTGGGAAGGGGAGGGGCCTCAATGGTACAGTGCCATAGAGTCCACCCTCCAAAGCAGCCATTTTCTCCAGGGGAGCTGATCTCTGTCAGCTGGAGACCAGCTGTAAAAGCGGGAGATCTCCAGTCCCCACCTGGAGGCTGCCGACCCTAGATCTGCCCTCTCCCACAGCAGTCTCCCCAAAGGAGTGGGCAGCAAGGGTCTACTTAAGTTCAAGGTTCTGTTTTTGACCTTTAAGGCCTTGTGCGGTCCGGGACTGACATACCTGTGGGACCGTCTCCTCCGTTACACCCCTGGGCGAG
This sequence comes from Gekko japonicus, assembly GCF_001447785.1. Classification (NCBI taxonomy): domain Eukaryota; kingdom Metazoa; phylum Chordata; class Lepidosauria; order Squamata; family Gekkonidae; genus Gekko; species Gekko japonicus. The sequence goes on along the minus strand of NW_015160858.1, from coordinate 564,005 downwards.
CATTACGCTCTTCACAGAACAACTTGGTGGTGGTCCCAGGCCCTAGAGTTATCCGGCTGTCCTTGACCTTTTCAGTCCTCGCCCTGACCTGGTGGAACTCTCTGCCAAATGACATCAGGGCCCTGCAGGATCTTATACAATTCCACAGGGCCTGTAAGGTGGAGATGTTCTGCCAGGCGTTCGGTTGAGGACAGCGATGGTTTGCATCACAGCCAGCACCCCACCTGGACCCCTATCCCTTGTGGAATTTATGCCCTCCCTGTGCTCCCGAACCACTCACAGACCAGATACGGGAGGGAACTGCAAACAATTTTCGCCACTTGCTTTTAATAGTCGTACAATATGCTGGGTAACAGTTTTGTGTTTTTAAAACGTGTACGTGCCTAGAGCATAGGTGTCAAACATGCGGCCCAGGGGCCGGATCAGGCCCCCGGAGGGCTTCCATCAGGCCCGCAGTGGAACTGCCCATCTCCTGCTTCCAGTTCTGCTGCTGCTGCAGCATCATAGCTTGCTTCGCCAGACTCTCTTTAATCGCTCAGCCATTTCATGTTTTAACCTGGGTCCTAGACTCAGAACTCTGAGCATGAGATTTCTGTGGAGAATGTCAATAAATCAAAAGTAGGTTTGCAGCTTACAGAGCTAATGTTTTAAGCTTGTTTTTATTCTAAGTAAAAAAAAACCCCTATGTGTTTGTGTCCTTTATAAAGTTTATATCTCTGCTACCTGGCATTACATTTTATGACACTCATGGCCCGGCCCAACAAGGTCTCATTTATGTCAGATCCGGCCCTCGTAACAAATGAGTTCGACACCCCTGGCCTAGAGCCCCACAATTGTGGGGATTAGGTGATGAATACATGTAATGTGATAAATAGATAAATGTTTACAGGGAAGAAAGTGAAGAGATGCCCTTGGAGGAGGGAGTTGATGCAACCCGAGCCACTGAGAGTGGTGCTTGCCCCGCTCTTGCGAGCCCCACCATCCCAACTGCATAGCCCTGTCCAGGATTCTGACTCCTGGCTGAGATGGGCAAATTCCACACACCCCCGGGGGGGGGCACCCTCTATACCACAGGAGCTTTTCAGCAACTGGGCCGCCAGCCTGTAGCATCATCCAATGGGCTGCTGGTGGTGGAAAGTGTCGTCAAGCGGCAGCCGACTCACGGCAACCCGGTAGGGTTTCCAGTGCAAGAGACGTTCCGCGGTGGTTTTGCCATGGCCTGCCTCTGCGTAACAACCCTGGACCTTCCTGGTTGGTCTTCCATTCAAGTACTAGCCTGGGCTGGCCCTGCGTCATTCCTGAGATCTGATGAGATCAGGCTAGCCTGGGCCATCCTGCAGCTCCCGAAAAATCAAGCCGCTCAAAGGCCGAGAGACACTTAAGAAGCACGGAGAGCTCTTTGCCTTCATCTACCCAGCCCCAATCAGGGAAGGACGCCAACCTATTGATTTCGAAAATTCTCAGACTGGGGACAAGGACAGGGGGCAGCCAGGGGGCAGAGCCTGCTTGCTGAACTGTATCTAATCAAAACCCACAAACCACATTAATTGGATTTAATTGTATGAGCCACCTCGGGGGGGCTTTTTTGTGCAGAAGGTGGGGATAGAAATCGGATAAAGAGCTTTTTTTGCTTCATCGGGAGGTGGGGTAGAGTCAGAAGCTTTTGCATGGCCATCGTGGGCAGCGCCTGGCAGATTCCAGCATGCCAAGCTTTGGGGCCTACTTGATCATTACAGGAAATGTTGCTTAATTGGGATTGCCAGGTCTGGTGGCAGGGGACGGGATGGAGCCATCCGGGAGTGGGGGGGGCAGGGCGATGTTGTTGTGTGCGATGTCATCAGTGCAATGACATCACACAGAAGTGACATCACGTCGGGACATCGCGTGACATCACACGGAAGTGACATCATGTCGGGACATCGCATGTCGACGCTCTAGCGTTTTGGCTGAAACTCTATGGTTACCACAGAGTTTTGGGCCCAAATGCTAGAGTGTCAACACGCAAACATCCCCGACTTAATGACGTCACTTCCGTGTGACGTCATCACGCCAACCGCGTCGACACGTGATGGGCCTCTTCAGGGGTGGGGCTTTCCCCGTCCGCCAGTTGGTCGGCGATGGATTGTAGCCCCAAAGATCAGGCTGGACTGGGAGTCTGGCAACTCTGTTTTTATTTATTTATTTTTCGTATTTGTATCCCGCCCATCCCACGAGCGGGCTAAGGGCAGGTCACATCATACCTCAACAGTTACAATAAGGTTTAAAAACACAATATAAACATTTAAAATCAGTGGTTGTAGCTACTGGTGAAAGGTCCGACCCATTAATACAGATGGATATGGCCGGTTACCAATGGATGGATGGCCGGTAGGTGGGAGACGGCAACCTTGGGGAGACCATGTGTGGACGCCCGTAGCCTCAACCAAAAGCCTGGCAGAACAGCTCCGTCTTGCAGGCCCTGCAGAACTGAATAAGATCCCACAGGGCCCCGATCTCGATGAGGAGCATGTCCCACCAGGTGGGGGCCACGGCGGAGAAGGCCCTGGCCCTGGTTGAGGCTAGATGGATGTCCTTTGGGCCAGGGACCACCAGAAAATGTTGATTATTAGAGAGTAAAGCTCTTCGAGGTGTGTACGCCTCCAGTGTAAAATATTTGCTCCGATATTCAACAATACACCTTGGGTTGTCAGCTCTGGGTTGGGGAATACATGGGGATTTTGGGGGTGGGGCCTGAGGTGGGCAGGGTTTGGGGAGAGGAGGACCTTCAATGTGATATAATGCCATAGAGCCCGCCTTCCAAAGCAGCCACTTTCTCCAGGTAGAGTTGCCAGGTCCCCCCCGACTACCAGCAGGGGATGAAGGGGGAAGGGTTGCCAGACCCAGGTTGGGAAACTCCTGGAAATTTGGGTATGGAGCCTGGGGAGGGCAGGGGCCTCGGTGGAGTATAATGCCACAGAGTCCACCCTCCAAAGCAGCCATTTTCTCCAGGGGAACTGATCTCTGTAGTTTGGAGATAAGCTGTAATTCCGGGGGATCCAAACCTGGAGGCTGGCGTCCCTATCCCCAGGGCAACTGATCTCTCTCGCCTGGAGATCAGTTGTAATAGTGGGAGATTGGCAGCCCTAGATATACCTGATTCCAAACCAGAGGCCAAACCACGAAATGGGCAGGTCTGCTTCCTGATGGATGGCAGGCCTCCTCGGCTGCGGAAGGCCTTTTACGGGTCTCAAAGTGGCAAAACAGCCTTCCTTTCGCAGGCTGCTAGTGAGAGAAGGTCACTTGGAGGGATTTGTCCAGGCACCTTTTAAGAAACGTTGACCTTTAATTTCCCTGCGGGCTAAAATGCCAAGTGCGGGCTCTCGGCCAAAGTGAAAGGCGCCCAGGTAGCTCTACAAGATGGCGCTACTTTTGTGTCAGGAAAGAGAGAAAGACCTCAAGACTAGAGCTCAGGTGTACAAAAAACCCTCAGGCCTCTTGCTAGCTGCTTTTGTTTGGAATGCGGGGAAAGGAGAACAATTATTATTATTATTATTTTTTTTTAAAAAAAGCCAAAAAAAAAAATCCCCCGTCCAATCTGCCTGTTCTCTGCAGAGGGGCTACTTTTCAGAATCAAATAGCACAGCCGTTGGGGGAGCAAGAAAACACAAATTAATAATTTTCTCTTCCTGTTAAAATGTAATTAGTATTTGGCAACAGCTCTTCCCAGGGAGCAGGCAAGTGGCTAGAAATGTTAACGTCAAGAAGGGGGTAGAGGGAGGGGTTCTGGACTCTTTTTCTTTGCCTTTCCCTTTTGTGTGCGCGTGTGTGCGTGTGCAAAACAGATTCAAGCCAAATTGAAAAGCAAGTCACAATGCTTAACAAACGGAACTATAACCTTTTTACGAGAAAAGCTCTGGGGCTCGGTTCAGACGTCACGCAAATCCCTCGTTTATTTTAACTACGGTTAGATGGTGAAACCAGGATTCAGCTCCCAGCCGATGGTTCAAATGTAGTTTATGCTGGACTGAATTTTGTTAGTCTTTTATGCTGTTGCTGTTGTTCAGTCGTACAGTCGAGTCCGACTGTTCGCTACCCCATGGACCACATCACGCCAGGCCCTCCTGTCTTCCGTTGTCCTCTGGAGTTTCATTAATTTCATGTTAGTCTTTAAGGTGCCACTGAACTCTTGCTTTCTTCAAATCTTGGTCAGGTTTGATCAAATGTCTTTTCTCCGCCACCCCAGCTGGCATCCCAGCCTGATTTGTGGTAAGGCGTGTGGCAGTACAACTTAATAAACCAAGACTGGGCCACGATATCTGTGCTAGGGTTGCTAACCTCCACGTGACACCTGGTGATCTCCCGAAATTACGAGAGATCTCCAGACTACAGGAATAAATTCCCTTGGAGAAAATGGCTGTTTTGGAGGGTGGACACTAAGCCACTGCGTCCCTTTCGACCTCCCCCCTCCACGCAAAACAAATGTCCAAGAATTTCCCAACCTGAAACTGGCAAACCTAGTTCATACATCACATGGAACCATCATTAAGACTAACAGCGGGTAATCTAGCAATTTCAAACCAGCATTTCCAATCCCGGTTTGATGTACCCCAACTAATGATCGTTAATGGAGCAGTCCGTGTTCAGATTACGCCAGCCACAGGTGGTCCCATTAAACCCTGGTTTCATGAGATGTCTGAACTGAGCCTAGATTGGTTTGTTCAAGGGCCATTTTTGGATAACGCCAATTAACTTGAAGGTCCGTCATCTGCCGTTGTTATTTTTGCAGGGTTGAAGGTACAGTCCTGGGGTTGTGGTGACCCACAGCTGTCTCAAACCAAAAGTAGTTTCGGCAGGTAGCTATGTTGCTCAGCAGTAGAACTAGAGATGTAAAATTTCCAGGGGGGAAACGGAAATTTTCGGAAAAATTGAAAAACAAATGCTACGTTAGCACTTTTTTTCTTTTCGAGATTGAAAGTCATTCTGTTACTTTAGGAACATAAAATATACTATGGAAATTTTTACTTGGCATGAAATTATCACAACTAGCATATTAAAAATATAGTGTATCCAAACAATTATTACAAACAGAATACCCACCCACATGCAAAAAAAACCCCTGAAACCTTTTTCTTTTCTTGTGACAACAGCACCTCCTAAAGGTAGAAATGCATCTTGTACTTGCATTGGAGAGTTCAGTTTGTAACCTAGGACTTGCTTGTCCTCAGTGCACATAAATTAGATCAATCTGATACCATACATATTTTTAGAAATGATTTGGAAAATATTTGAACACCTTGTCTTAAAATATTTTATTCATCACGTTAAAATAAAACGCTCCATAATCAATTTTCTTTTCTTTTCTTTTCTTTTTTCAATTTTTCCAATTTTTCAGAAAAAAGCAAAAAAGTCTTCAGGAAAAAATTTTTTTAAAAACAAGCCCCCCCCCCCCCCGAATTTTTCTGGGTTTTTTCCGGGCTTTCACATCTCTAAGTAGAATAGTGAGATTCAAGTTCTATAGCACTCTAAAGACCAACAGGGGTTTCAGGGTAGAAGCTTTCAAGAGTAAAAACTCTGACAAAGAGAGTTCTGACTCTTTAACGCTTCTACAACCCCTAAGGTGTTGCTGGACCCTAAACCAGAAACAGTCACTCATTCTCAAACAAAGCCTGACGGACACGTGACCTTATACGGCGAACACCTTCAGACCTGAGACCGGTTCTTCGCTAAGCTGTTCTAACAACTTATCTTTCTATACAGCACGGCCGGAGAAAGAGATGCATTTATTTTGCAGAGCATATGCCTCCTTTCCTACATTTCAAGCAGTTTAACAGTGCGGAAAAACATCACAGTGCGCACAACGGAATCACAGTCTCATTTGTGAAGTACCAGGAAAGTTAGATTCGAGTCCAGAAGCACTTTAAAAAACCACAGGATTTGGGGGGGGGGTGAGCTTTCTGACGAGGGGAGCTCTGACTCGTAAAAGCTCTGATTCCCCAAATTCTTGTTGAATCTACTGCAGACCAGCACGGATGCCCTTTGAAACTACCAGGAAACTGCTATTGAAAATCGCTTGGGCTAAATACCTTAAACTGCAGAACCGTGTACTGAATTTGCCAAAGGGCCACTAAAACAGGAATGTCCTGTGGCTGCGTATCTCAAAGTGTAGCCCCCCGAGGATCCCAATTTTGATTTTTAATTTCCCCTCCTCCCTCACCAGTACTTGCAAGGGGGTACAGGATTCCCAGGCTATGAAGAACTTTCAAGGTTAAACCATCGTTTTTGACGATTGGCCCTTGGTGCTCAAGGACGCAAACTGTAAATGTTCTCCGCTCTTCTTCCAGATACCCTTTAGCGGTAATTCTTCCTTGCCAGGCTATTTCTGCTGGTTAGGAATTCATAAGTTTAGACAAGCTTTTCTATCGGGAAGGTGTAACACCCTAGACTCACTTGAGGTGCAAGGGAGATATAACAGAGTTCCCACAGAGGAATGCAAATACCCGTATTGTCCAGATCAGGTAGATTCGCTCTCTGCTACCAGGTAGATTAGCGAACTGCATGAGAGATGTGGCAATTTTTCTCTTTATAGTGTCAAGAGGGAACTGACTTTCATTCTCACTTCTGTGTGTGCGAGAAACTGTGGATGAATAGCTAATGGCTGTTAAATCTAGGGAAAGGAAACCATTGATTTGAACTGAACCCAGAAGCATAGTGGGTAATTGGCACGGCCAACCAAGTCCAGATAACAACTCCATGTCAGCAGAGAAGGGGAAAGGGAGGAATATCTTGCTGGCTTGTTGGAAATAGTCTAGCAACGGCAACTGAGTACCATCTGGGTTAAGTTTGTCTTCCCCTTCCTAACAGTGACAATAGCACTTGGGCGTGACAACTGGCATGAGCCCTTGGGCACAACTTGAAGGGCACGAACCAAAAGACTCTTGATCCTTTGGCTCTTAGCTCATGGTTCTTACTGGTGGCTTGGATAAACCATCTACTGAACCCTGGCAAACCCAAATCACGTTTGTTTTTTCTGTTCAGCTTATTTACATTGCACTTTTCTTTTGCTGTTCTAAGAAGCTTTGGCAGCCTTCAGGGAGAAAAAGTGGGCTATAAATATTCTAAATAAGCTGAAGCTCTCAGGATGTCTCCAAGGGCAGTCCCAGTCAGAGAGCATTGCAGCAGTCAAGCCCGGGTGGTACAGAAATGTTCTCAATATATCAGACCACTCCAGAACGGGTAAGAATCTACATACTAGATGTCCTTAGCAACCAATCCGACTTACCTACCAAGAAGCAGGTGGGTATCCCAAATCACCCCAGGTTCTTGAGCTACTCAGACAGGGTTTCTTCATTACGCTTTATAGTCATCTGTGTGTTTGAACCCAGGTGTCTCAGATCCCAGTAAAGGACTTTAACCATCACACCACACCGACTCTCTAATATGCAACCTGGACTACTGTCTTCTGCAAGCACACCAGCTGATGAAGCAAATGAGAGCCTTGATGCACACAAGTGCATGTTACTTACTTGTGGGTCGAACGTAAACCTTCAGCTTTAAGCAGGGCTTGTCAACCAGGTTAGGCGGGGTGGCCGCTGCAAAACACACAGGGTGGGGGGGGGGGGGGAAATCGGTGGTCAGAGTGTGATACAAGCCCATGGATGTTCAATTCGGAATCTGCAAAAAAAAAAAAAAAAGATGCAGAATAATCCTGAGCGCATGGCCTTGGGACTCTCCCTTGCCCTCCCCTAGGATAGTATCCATACATGTGCTCGTCCCCCATCTTGTCTCTTGAGAAACGAACGATATTGCCAATCAGAACACCTCCAACACAGTGAATACAGAGTCACCAAAGATTATGCAATATTCAAAATCAATTATGGTTTTCTTTTCGGTATGGAATGACGAAGCCCTCCTGGCAAACAGGAGACAGATCCCAGCCTGCTTGCAGAGGCTTAGTGAGGTCAGCAGGCTGGGCAGAGTAGCTTTGCAGCACCTTCTCAGACCCACATGAATACACACAGGGAGCTGCCTGATACCAAATCAGACCCTCGGTCTATCAAGGTCAGTACTGTCTACACAGACCGGCAGCGGCTCTCCAGGGTCTCCGGCAGAGGTATTTCACAGCACCTACCCCCTGATCCCTTTTAACTGGAGATGCTGGGGATTGAACCTGGGGGCCTTCTGCATGCCAAGCAGATGCTCTGCTATGGAGCCACAACCCCTCCTTAACTTCAGGCTGACAAAAGCAAAGCAGGTTCGAGCTAGGAGACGATCAAGGCAGCATGTGACGGCACTGCATTTGGCACAAACTTCCGAGCAGGAGTTATTTATTGGCAGAAGGAGAATTTGGAATGGCAGCAGGCATAAGGGCTTGCTTTGGGTCACACCCAGTCCTTGCTTGCCCCGATGTCTATGTCTGCTTCCTGGGGGAAGGACTGAACAGGAAGCCTTCCCCCCCCCCCGCAGAAATGACAAACAGAACTCTCCTGCCTAACAGCCTGATCCTACGGCCCTGGAGTGAATTCAGTGGGCCTCACTCAAGCCTGAAGATGCTCTTTGCACATACGTTGATGTGACACCATCGTACAGACCACGGAAAGCCCCTTAGGTTTCTCCTGCGAATTGGCCGATGACCCTGCAGACTCCGCAGCGGACATACCAACTGATGTTTGACCCGCACATGTTTCTAGGCCCCGTTAAGAGGCTTAGCCCCCAATCCCTTAAGCTTGACTGAAAACTCCTGCTTTTAAAACCACATCTTTGATCAACGCTTCTCTCAACCCCCCCCCCCCCCACTACCACAAAAAAAAAATGTCAAAAGTTGTCTGACCCTCAGTTGGGATGCTTTTCCTGACCAAATGTCCTTAGATGTGTTTGGATTTCCCCCAATAAAAATCTGCCAAGGCAAATGATACGCTTTGGAGGGCCTCCTTCATCCGAGGGGGGTGGGGTGGGGGTACGTGTGAGAGACATGTCGGGCAGGGTTTGTCTGGGGGAGGGAAAGTTTGTAATTAAAAGGGGGCGGAGGGGGGGCGGAGGGGACGATTGGAGGGACTGGTGGGAAGGCTTTGAGGCATGAAATTGTCTGGATTAGGATGGACAGATCGGCTGAGAAAAGGGGGTATATAAAGCATTGGTGGTGGTGGTGGTGGGAGTGGGGGGTTGGAGGGGAGCTTTGACAAGGTGGATTTTTAGCCTGATCTGAAACAGATCAAACCTGACAGTCCAATTCCGTGCTGGGCAGGGAATATCCTGTTTTAAGAAAAGGCTGACGCTTCCTCTCCTTTGAAGGGTCATCCCAAATGAATGCTCAAGCCACATCCCAAACACCATTTATACTGATGTTTCTCCAGGGGGCCGTAGATCTGAGCCCAGACGCACCCCCCCCTACACCCCGCCCTCTGCTCCCGCCTCATCTATCCTGCCGCTCCCGAATTGTGTCTTAGAAAAGAAGCTGGCCACGTCTTGGAAACAGGACATAAAACGAGCCTTCCCGCCACAGACTCAGGGCTCTTCTAGGGCTCGCCACGCATTTTCCAGATGCTGGAAGATCCAGCTGTTCCAGTGCCTTTTAGCAATGGGCACCTTTTCAAAGAGCCACAGACTCAGGGCTCTTCTAGGGCTCGCCACGCATTTTCCAGATGCTGGAAGATCCAGATGTTCCAGTGCCTTTTAGCAATGGGCACCTTTTGGTCTGTGTTTTATTTTTTTTTCCTATTGTGTACATATCCTTCTTCTGGTCCCCACTCCCCCTTACCCAACTGATACGGAATTCCAGGAGGAACATTTGTGGAACTTCCTTCCTAATGTCCTGGACGTTTATGTTGCTTTAGAATATCTGCTTATCGACTAGACAGATCTGTGCTCGGCAGCATTGGCCCCTCCCCCAAACCACATGCAGCTCTTAGGTTTTGGTTTGGCAGGAGTGGGGGGAAAACCCACCTCTCAGTCATTTCTCTTGCGACAGCCATACAACAGCTACCACACCGTTTCCCCTGCTGTCCACTGGACATGTGTTCGTTTAAGCTCTTTGCACTGTTACTTTTCAACCCCTCGATAAGAACATAAGAACAGAAGAGAAGCCAATGTTGGATCAGGCCAATGGGCCATCCAGTCCAACACTCTGTCACACAGTGGCCGAAAATACCAGGTGATATCAGGAGGTCCAGCAGTGGGGCCAGGACACTAGGAGCCCTCTCACTGTTGCCCCCCCCCCAAAGACCCAAAGATGAGACCCGAAGTCCACCAAAGTGGGTGTCCTCTTTACCACAGGGGACTCCTAGATGCCTCCGGGCTGTCTACTCAGAGTAGGATAGGAAAGCAAAAGTTGCAACACCCCCCTAGTAACAGGTATTTCAAGGTACATCCCCGAAGGTGATTGTGCCAACCTTTAGGAGCCGCACGATTATGGAACAACCTCCCCAAGGAGAAGCACCCAACCCCCCCTACACACACTTTCAATTTTTAGGAGGCAGCTGAAGCTGGTTTTCTTTTCTCCTGCTACAGACATACTAACATGGCCATCCATCTCAATTTATCTGAAGAAGTGAGCGGTGACTCAGAAAAGCTCCTCCCCGGCCACAAATGTTGTCGGTCTTGAAGGTGGTCCTGGACTCTTGCTCCTTTCTCCTGCTACAGACAGACTAGCACGGCCACGTATCTTGATCTCTCTGAAAAAGTGAGCCGTGACTTATGAAAGCTCCTGCCCTGCCACAAATGGTGTTAGTCTTTAAGGTGCTCCTGGTCTCTTGCTCTTTTCTACTCCTTTGGAGCAGAGATCTTCCGATTGTGTGTGTGTAAACTGGCAACATTTGAAAACAGAAGTACTCAGGCACTAGAGGCGTAATAGAAAAACAACAATGAAGTATTAAAAGGATCGTAGTCAATGCCTGGGTTCATAAATATCAGCACTCGCATACTGCAGAAACGGATTACGGACAAAATACAGTGTATAGGCAAAAACACAACAATGCGTTCAGCCAATTATGAAAAGACAGAAACCCTCATAAATATGGCAAAGCGCCGGCGGAATGTAACATTCAGCCAACAATGCACTGATGACGGATAGCAAACTGAAATCCATTTCAAAGCTGATATTCTTCAGAAAAACTCCCCAAGTTGTTTGGGGTCTCTTGGCTTGCTTTACATAGAGATCGTGGGCCATGGAGGCAATTATTCCAAGGCAAAAAACCCCAACAGTCCTGCATGTGCATAATTATACCAATAATAGGGAGACAGAATCTGAATCTTTACAAAGGCCCTTTGCCACTCACGAAATCTGGTATGAGTCAGCAGAATCCACTGTCACTGATCGTGCTGAACACAATCCTTCTGGTACTGTATTTATTGTTGTTTTTGTATTACACCTCTAGTCTGTGAATACCTCCGTCTCCTACTGCTGTAGAGGTCAGTCCTTGTCATTTCCCGCTTTACAAACAGCACCCAGGAGACTCAGTCTACCGGCAGAGGAGCTGAGTTTGTGCAACGAACTCTGGTTCAAATGCAAGCTCAACCTTGGGGAACCGCCCCCCCCCTCCCGTCCCGGGGCCATTTTATAAACTCAGAGATAGAAGAGATGGTGTCTGCACTGTGTCTACAGCATTCCAGAAAAGCATTTACGTTATTTTTGTTGTTCTCGTCTACAGCATTCCAGAAAAGCATTTACGTCATTTTTGTTGTTATTTGGAAAGTGTCCCGTCTCTTACAGGAGAGGCAGTTTCCTCGGTGTAGAATCTCCTCTCGGTCCAACAAATTCAAGGGACGGAAGGCAGCTGTTCCCAGAGGCTTTTGAATATTCCTTGCTGAGACATTGATGGCTAACAATGGGAGGGCTTCATTCTAATTCCTGTCCCAGACCCCCCCTCCCTTTCCCATGGCTTCAGGTTCTCCTAGAGCGAGGGGTGACATTGTCTTCGGACAAGAGAGCAAAGTCACCGTGACGTCACCTTTTCTTGGGACCAAAGACCGCTTCTCAACGGGACCTAGGGGCGACAGAGAAAGACCTGATTTGCATAGCCCCACCCACTCTAGGGGCATATCCTGCCCCAGGGTCTCTGGATACTGGAAGACTGGTTTTTATTAATGAGACCGGATGATATCCATAGGTGGGATGTGTTTGTTTTGGGGGGGTGGGTTTTATCATCAGTTGCTTTGGGCGCTGCCCTAAAGGGAAGGGAAGCGGGTTGTTTCTTTTTTGCAAATTATAAATCTCTGTATGAATCTGTCATCCACATAGCAAGAGGGGGGGGGAAGCAGAATGGCCCCACTTCATCCTCTGGCCAAGAAAGAACGAGAGGCACTTGGATCTTTCTTCCCCCTTCCCCACCAGATCTCATATTCCACTGTGTTCATCTTCTCTGCCAGCTCTTCTTTCTCACCCTTCTTCTCTCTTAAACCAAAGCTTTGTATTGCTCTCCCCCTCCTCATGAATTTCCCATAGCTACCTTTCCCTGAACAATCTGCTTCCTCTGCATACGTCCCCCCCCCCCTGCAGTCTCCAGCTGAGAAATAAGCATCCAACGTCCTTGGTCACTTTGCCTTCCTTTGACTTCACTCGCCAATCCTTATTTCAAAGGTACGAGGACTCGTTTTACGCAGAAAACTAACAAGGTCGGCCGGAACCCGGAGGATTCTGAGTTTTGGTCCATCTCGATGAAGGACGAGTGGCCAAACCGAGCCAAGGCCCTGAATATTTGGAAGGACCCACGAATCATGCTAGCAATTTAACACGAAAAACTGAAAAGGTGGGGAAACCTGTAGGATTCTCTCCTGCCTGTAAAAGGGTCTTCTTGATTTCGAAGGGAAGCTGAGGTGCCAAGAAAAGGGGTGGCTTTTGTGGCCCCGAAGCAGGGGTCAGATCTGCCCCCGACCGTTTTGCGTGTGGGAGGGGCGTCTGAGTTTTGAGTTGTGTGTCAGAGAGCAATCCATTAGGGACACACAATAGGGTTTGGGTGCATTCTTTGTCGTCGTTTTTGTATTCCTTTGTCTCAAATAATTGGTTGGCTTTTGTTGGAGCGATGCTTGTCCATGTTGGGTCTGGGTTTTTTAATAGTTGTGCACATTTCTGTTGCCTTCCAGGAGAAATGTTTCTTTGTTGCCCACCCAATCTGTATTCAGTGCTCAGGGATCATGCCCTTAACCCAAAGAATACTTCTGGTCAAATTTCAGAAGGGAGAAGAGGTCCCAGGTTTAGGGCAATCAGAAGGCAAAATGCAAGGACGGGCATCCCCTTCATTCACTGTGATTTGCGCTGGTTTTTGTTATTCTAATGAACTAGACATCTAATGACGCTTTCTCAGCTCATTCTTTCATTCAGTTAGAACCAAACACACTTCTTTAAGAAATCCATACAAGCAAACAAGTTGTGGCACATAGGGATGCCACCCTCCAGGTGGGACCTGGGGATCCCCCGGAACTCCAGCTCACCTCCAGATGAAAGAGATCATTTCCCCTGTAGAAAATGGCTGCTTTGGAGGGTGGACTCTGTGGCCTTGTACCCCACTGAGGTCCCTGTCCTCCCCAGGCTCCATCCTCAAATCTCCAAGAGTTTCTCAATTTAGAGCTGGACATCTTACCCTCCATTCCCTGCCAGTGGCCGGGAGGACCTGGTAACCCTAGGCACTTCAGTATCAGTGCCTCTGAGTGTGTGCAGAGTCCCCCCATTAGAACACAGCTATTTTTAAAATGAGCACACTGTCTCTGAGCACCTTTCTATTGTGAAGAGGATGTTTCTTCACTGGTCCAGAGGCGGGTCTGAACGTGCTGTGGATTCTGGTATTATCCATTGCCCTTGCTGACCTGAACAGTAGACAGGGTTGCCAATCCACAGGGAGGGTCTGGAGATCTCCCGGAATTACAACCCATCTCCAGACACGAGAGATCAGTTCTGCTGGAGGAAATAGCAGATATGGAGAATGGACTCTATGGCATTACACTTCGCTTAGGCCCAGGGGTCATTTCCTGCAGGAGCACACAGGAGCGGAGCTCCGGCATTAAAGAGCCCAGGGGGCGGGCACATGCAACAAGCCCCACCCCCTGCTCCCAGCAGCCCTCAGTCAGAGCAAGAAGCAGCCAGGTAAGTTGCAGAGCTCCCCCCGGCCCAAAACAGTCCAGTGGCACCTTTAAGACCAAGTTTTATTCAGGTACAAGCTCTCCCTCCTCTGTGAGGACAGATTTGCACGTTCCTCCCCCCCCCCCCAATAGCTAGCAATCCAAAACAGTCCAGTGGAGCCTGAGCGATGGGTGTTGCCTTCAGACACACTTGTAAGGGGTGTGGCATATGCAAATGAGTTACGCTAATGAGTTATGCTAATGAGCTCCTGCACCTCTTTTTCTACGAAATGACCCCTGCTTAGGCCCAATGCTCCTTTTAAGCTGCAGAGTCTTGTGAGCAAAAATTCTACTTGGTGAGCTCCTGGCATTGAAGTTATGAGCGAGCGCTTTGGCTGCTGCATCAATTAGTTTGCTCTGGAGCCATTCTTCCTGAGCGGAGACAAAAATGTGTGAGCCGGAGGCCAAAACACTGGGAGCTAGCTCACGTGAACTCATCTTAGAGGAAACACTGGTTAGGCCCCTCCGCTCCCTAAGCCCTGCCCTTCCTGGGCTCTACCTCCAACTCTCCAGGAATTTCTTAATCCTAACTGCAGGTAGGAATGAACTGGGCCTGAGAGCAGCATTAACGGTTGGAGAGCTGGAACTCAACTAGGAGGGATGATGGAAACCCGCTATCGAGTCTTTAATTTACCTAAAAGCAGCTGTAAGGCCAGTGAGGGGGATTTGGATCCAGCCTTGGCCCTTGGGGAGGTGTGCGAGCTTAGCTCTTCACCCCCGTGCTGATTTCCAGACAGAAATCTGTTCCCCAAGCAACTGTTACCCCCAGGAGAAGGAAAAAGAGGCAGCGGAGCCTTCTGTGTTCTCCGATCAAGGCCAGTGGCAGCTTGGGTCAGGGTGTGTGTGTGTGAGCCGGGGAAGGGTTGCCTGGTCCCTCCTGGCCATCGGCAGGGGGGGTAGAGTTGCCAGATCCAGGTTAGGAAACTCGTGAAGATTTGGGAATGGAGTCTGGGGAGGACAGGGACCTCGGTGGGGAAAACTGATCTCTGTTTCCTGGAGATGAGCGGTAATTCCAGGGGATCCTCGGGTCCCACCTGGAGGCTGGCATCCCTGTTGGGTAAGCTGATTGTTTCAGTGGGTGCAAGTGGGGGGGAGTGTAAGATGGTTGCCAATTTCCACTTGGGAAACAGCTGGAGAATTGAGGGTGGAGCCAGGGGAGGGTGGGGTTTGGGGAGGGACCTCAGCAGGGCATGCTGCTATAGAGTTCACCCTCCAAAGCAGCCATTTTCTCCAGGGGAACCGATCTTTTGTCACCTGGAGAACAAACAGCTGCCAACTCCGGATTTGGAAACACCTGGAGATTTGAGGGTGGAGCCTGGGAGGGGCTGTATCGCCATGCGATCCCATCTTCCAGAGCAGCCATGTTCTCCAGAATTGGAATAAATGTTTTAAATAAATAAGATATCTATGTAATCTGGAGATCAGTTGTGATTCCAGGTGATCTCCACCCCCCCACCTGTAGCCTGGAAATTGCAGGAGAGCAGCTGTAGCAACTCCAGTTACACTCCCCACCAGTGCTCCCTCTAAGCTGAGTCAGTGTGAGCTAGCTCACAGTTCTTTAGCCTCCGGCTCACACATTTCCCTCTCCGCTCAGGAAGGATGAGGCTCCAGAGTAAACGAACTGATGCAGTAGCCAAATCGCTCGCTCACAACTTTAATGCCAGTAGCTCGCAAAGTGGAATTTTTGCTCACAAGACTCCACAGCTTAGAGGGAGCATTGCTTCCAACCACCCTGTGTCACAGCAATAAATAATCCAAACCTCAAAAAAAAAAATTTTTTTAAAGAAAATTAAAGATGTTGAGACCAATGCTCCCTCTAAGCTGTGGCGTTTTGTGAGCAAGAATTCTACTTTGTGAGCCACTGGCATTAAAGTTGTGAGTGAGCGCTTTGGCTGCTGCATCAATTAGTTTGCTCTGGAGCCATCCTTCCTGAGCTAAGACAAAAATGTGTGAGCCAGAGGCTAAAAAACTGTGAGCTGGCTCACACTAACTCAGCTTAGACGGAACACTGGTTGAGAGATCTGATCACAGCTCAGCCATCTTGTTTAGTGGAGCCCGGATATACAAATGTTCCCCCCTTTACTACTCCTTATTCCTGGAACTCCCTCTTGGGGGGGGGGGGGGAGAGCACCCCCCCTCTCTCTCTCTGGATATACAAATGTTCCCCCCTTTACTACTCCTTATTCCTGGAACTCCCTCTTGGGGGGGCCACCCCTCTCTCTCTCTGTCCCTACCTTGTTTCCACGGTAAGGATGAGTTACTGTTTTCTTAGATTGGTCCCCGTTGTCTTGGACCATCTCGTTTAGTCCCTTCCTTCCTTTTCCTGCTGTTTAGATTATATTAGGGTCCCCCCTCATTTGGTTTATGCTACTGTGTACACGTAACAACAGCAGTTATTAGTAGTTTCTTTGGTAAAAGAACTACCGATAACTGGCGACGCAGGGATGCTGCAGGAAACTGTATCCCCACGTTAAGCTGTCTCCGCAACTCCTGTGACGCAATCCCCCTGCAACGCACAGGATGCACTTCACCTGCATCGCATTATGCCTGTCTTCCACTTCCACCGCACAAGACTGGCAGCTGACAACGGCACAGAACAAACATCACACAGAGAGCCAGTTTGGTGTAGTGGTTAAGTGTGCGGACTCTAATCTGGGAGAACCGGGTTTGATTCCCCACTCCTCCACTTGCACCTGCTGATGTGACCTTGGGTCAGTCACAAGCTCTGGCACAGCTGTCCGTGAAAAAGAGCAGTTTGTGTCAGAGTTCTCTCAACCCCACCCACCTCACAGGGTGTCTGTTGTGGGGAGGGGAAGGGAAAGGAGTTTGTAAGCCGCTCTGAGACTCCTTTGGGTAGTGAAGGGCGGGGTATAAATCCAATCTCTTCTTCTTCTTCTTCATCAGCACAAAGACCGGGAGAGTGCTTCTACGCGAGGCAAAGGGAAATTGGAACGTGGATGCCATTTTCCACGGTATGCTTGCGCAAGAAGAAATCTGCCAATCCCCCCCCCCCCCGTTTCAGTGGACAGAGTAGCAAATGGGCCCTGATTCTGACCATACGGAAACCCTACTCAGATATAAACCTTGCACCTGGATAATCCGCTGTCCCCGTCCCACTCTGGTTCTGACCCTTTTTTCAAACATTGATCTCAGAAGCCGAACGGAATCCCTCATGTCCCAGAAGACGCTGCTTAACCTTGACCTAGAACTGTGGACTGCAAACAGGGCCCTCGTACTCAATGCCTGGAAGGTTAATGGAATTCCAATTTGCAAGCTATAGAAGGTGGTAATGCCTGTTCTTTTATGTCTGCTAAATAGGGTTGCCTCAAAGAGGCATAATTTCTAATGTTCCACATGACATGAATTCTAACTGGCTTAGCCGTGATGAGTTTCACTATTTACTCCTGTGTAATCTCTCTCTAACGACATTAAAAAATAAAAAGAGAGAGAGAGAAAAGTAGCTATTTTACAAGTGACATTTTACACAGGCAGAGTGGGAGAGAGAGGAAAATGGTAATTTAATATAGATAAAAAGAACAAATTAAGAGAGTTGAAAACAGATGCTTTAGAAGCAAGGGGGAGGGGGGAGAGAAATATTAAGGAAGATAAATCTGCCGCTAGTTCCTGGACCAAGAGAGTACGTGGAGTGCTTTGGGGTCGTGGTTTTTAATTAATATTATTATTATTGTAAAATTTCTTTATTGAATGCCCCCCCCCCATTAAAAAAATAAAATTGAAGATTCAAGAGATGTTTTCCTCGGGCTTGGAGACGGGCGCTGTGATGTTAAGTTTCTTCCTCACTAATGTTGACCTTGAAATTAACCCACAAGGGGGGCTCGATTCTTGGGACCTTACTGGCAACTCAGTTTGAAGCATGCGAGCTGTACAACGGAAGCCTACGGGGGTCTGTTGCGAGGGAAGGCGTTTTTAAAATGGTGGTGTTAAATTTGGGTCCCGTTCACCCCAGGGGAATTAAACAGTTTGAGGCACCGCGCTCCAATGATCATTTACAACTGGAGTATCTTGTCCTCATGGGAGAATCCAGTCATAAATGATTGGTACAGCACCACAAGGGCGCCACATTTATTTATTTATTTGATTTATACCTCGCCCTCTCCTCCGAAGCAGGCTCAGGGCAGCTATGTGCGGGTACAACTCCCCCCCCCCAAAAAAAAATTTTTTGTGTGTCTTTTGGTTCATTTTCTGGTATGCTGAACGCTGCATCTCTATAAACAATTTTATTTCTTTCAAGCAAGCTCTTGAGTCTGTGCATTCCTTATTAGTTCAGTGTGGTCCACTAAAGCAAACAGGACTCCAATTAAAAAGGTAGAAGACGAAGAAGAGGAAGAGGAGGAGGAGGAGGAGATTGGATTTATACCCCGCCCTTCACTACCTGAAGAAGTCTCAGAGTGAGTTACAATATCCTTTCCCTTCCTTTCCCCACAACAGACACCCTGCGAGGTAGGTGGGGCTGAGAGAGCTCTTTTGAGAACTGCTCATGAGAGAACAGCTCTGAAAGAACTTGTAACTGACCCAAGGTTACCCCAGCAACTGCATGTGGAGGAGTGAGGACTCAAACCCAGTTCTCCCAAATTAGAGACAACGCTCCTAACCACTACACCAAACTGGCGAAGGTGGAAGGGGTTGTTGCCCTCCCCTGATCAAAATAAAAGCTCTTCCTGACATGGCAATGAGTCCTTCCCATCAAATTCCCTTTCCTTTTGGGGTATTAGGCTACTATTAAAGCCGTGACAGCTAGCGAAATTGAACCTCCATGTTCAGCAGGAGTCTACCTCAGCACACCACCTTCTTTGGGCAAAGAGTTATTAAGGGGGTATGTGGCCTTCACACCCTACCTGTGGACTTCTCAGAAGCATCTGTTTGCCCCCTGTTGGAAAACCAGAAGGTGGTCTAGTTAACTGACCCAGCAAGATGGTCTGGTTGACCACTTCTTGCACAGGGAAGTGGAGGAACAGGGAAAGGTCTGGAGGAGGACTGAGCACCGATCCCCCCCCTCTTTTTTCTTTCTTATTCTTTTTAAAGACAATCAAGATAAATGAAGACATTATATTTATACCCTGTCTTTCTCACTGTAAATGAAATTTTTAAACGTTATCCTGGCTAATGTTCTCCGATAGACCTTCTTATACTAAACATATACCGTATGATAAATAATATTTAAATATACGAATTGGTTGAATACTTTTTTTTTAAGGCACCTGGACAAGCAGCCGTCCGTCACTGTGTCTTGCAGCATGCTCCTGTGAAACCGGGAGTTTTGCTGCCCGCTGCAAACACAAAGATTTTCTCAAGGCCCAACAATAGGGCAGGCCCTGATTGGTCTTCTAGCATCCCTGTGGTGAATACTCCCCTCCGGGCCTCTTCATTGGCGTTTCTCCTCCTGCTTGTTCTGCCTCTCTCAGTGCATTTGCTGACCTGCTCTGATGTCACGGTAGGCCTTCCTTGGCGGGAGAGGTCATAGCCTCCTCCACTGCCACTGGCTTAGCCATTCTTATGTCAGTTAAAGGGCTAGCGGGCTTTACCTGGGTTGATGAGTCTGTGGATGGGGTTGCTTTAGATCAAGGGTCTCCAAGCTTTTTGAGGCTGGGGGAACCCTTGGGATTCTGACACATGAGGTAGGCGCAGCCACAAAACGGCTGCCGCAGGAGGTGGAGACAGCCAGAAAATGGCAGCTGTGGTTCACTTTCAGTCACGTGGAGGAGGAGGAGATGACGAAGAAGAGGAAGAAGATGATGATGAGGAGGAGACTGGATTTATACCCTGCCCTTCACTTGGGAGTCTCAGAGTGGTTTACCTTTCCTTTCCGTTCCCCTCCCCACAACAGACACCCCTGTGAGGTAGGCGGGGCTGAGAGAGCTCTTTCAAGGACCGCTCTTGACAGAACAGCTCTGAGAGAACTGTGACTGACCCAAGGTCACACCAGCAGCTGCATGTGGAGGAGTGGGGAATCAAACCCGGTTCTCCTAGATTAGATTCTGCCGCTCTTTACCCACTACACCAAACTGGCTCATTGTACTGTGCTGGCAGCTACTGCCAAAGTAACGTTTTAAAATTTCGGCACAGCCTATCGAGTCTCCAATGGCCAATCAGAAGCTTTGCTGGGCAAAAGCCCCACCTGGCCCCACCCACTTTCTAAAAACACTTGAGGGGTCCAGGAAAGGTGTCCGCGGGTGCCACGGGGAATATGAGCACCATGTTGCGAGGAGTTGCGAGGTCCCGAAGAATCCTCCATGGAACCCATCCCCCGACCTACAACAGAACACACCGGCTTTTGAATGGTATCTTGCAGGTACTGACAGCTTCACTGGTCTCCAGGAATTATGCTGGGAAGGTATACGAAACAGCGAAACAGGCCTTGGTCCCCAGCGAAGACCGACCCCCCCCCCTTTTCCTTTCCCTCTTATTCTTTTTAAAGAAAATCAAGATAAATGAAGACTCTTAAATCAGGGGCTTCTTAATGGGTGGTCCGGGAAGCTAATTTAAAGCGTTTGATTATTTTTCCTTGCTGGTAGCGCAGTAGGCCAGAGGCCCCGGCAGGAGGCCCGAGTTCAAATCATTTACAAGCCAAAACATGGTCTGGGAACGGAATCATCTTTAACGCTCCCTGCCCTCCCGCCCCCCTTGCAAGGGAAAATGATGGGTCACCAAGGGGTTTCTTCTCTCTCTTTCTCTCTCTGCCGAACATTGGCTTATTTTTATTATCTTCTCGGAATGTGGCCCCAGCTGGGTTCTCAAACGTCCCACATTCCCGAGTCACCAATGGAGGTTAAATAGAGTCATTCCTACTAATTAAACCGGTCCCTGCGATTGCTTTGCTTTGGACTGACAGGGTAATCGGAACAGTTAATCGGCAATCTTTCGCCTCAGACGGCAACAAAAGGGAGACGCTAAGAGAACCAGCGTCAACTCCGTAGAACCCGTAAGGCCACTGAAGAGCCACTGTTCTGAGGACAAAGGGGTGATCCTGGTCACAGTCTCTTCTCAGCCTGACATACCTTACAGGGCTGACAGGGCTATTTTCGGGCAGGAACGCACAGGAACGGAGTTCCGGCTGGCTCCCAAGTTGGCCACGCCCAGCAGGAACTCATTAGCATAATAAGCCACACCCAACAGCAGATACTCATTAGGATTGGCTACATTAGGGGTGTGTGGCCTAACATGCAAAGGAGTTCCTGCTACAAAAAAGCTCAGGGTTTTGACAACCAACAAGGTAAACAGAATAAGAAGCAAAAGGTGGGTGTGGCTGGATAACCACACTTCTGGTAACATGGGGGTGTGGCCTAATGTGGTAATGAGCTGTGTTGTCAGGGGTGTGGACTAATATGCTAATGAGTTCCTGCTGTTGGGTGTGGCCTATTATGCTAATGAGTTCCTGTTGGGCTTTTTCTACAAAAAGAGCCCTGCTGAGGAACATATAAAACTGAGGGAAGGAAGGGACCCACCTTTCTTAAAAAAAACCCTATGTACACCACCATGAGGTCCTTCAAGGAGGGGTGAGATAAGTATGTGATCTTTTTTTTTACAGCCGGCAGCCCTCACAGTGGCTTAAGTTTCATGTTGTGTTTTCCTTTTTCCTCTTGCTACATAAATGGGTGGTTTCACACATACTAGTGTGTAGCGGTTAAGCGAGCGGACTTTAATCTGGGAGAACCGGGTTTGATTCCCCACTCCTCCACATGCAGCTGCTGGACGACCTTGGGCAAGCCATTGTTCTGTGAGAGCTGTTCTCTCAAGGGCAGTTCTCAAAGAGCTCTCTCAGCCCCACCCACATCACAGGGTGTCTGTTGTGGGGAGGGGGAGGGAAAGGAGTTTGTAAGCCGCTCTGAGACTCTGAGCGAAGGGCAGGGTATAAATCCAATCTCCTCCTCCTCCTCCTCTTCTTCTTCATAATGCTGTTTCAGTCCACTTAAGCGACCATTTGCAAGTGGATCTTGCCATTTCACACAGTAAAATCCAGTTGCAAAGTGCATTGAGAGTGCGTTATTTAGTGGGTGTGAAAGTGCCCAGTAATGTTTCCTTGGAGGACTCCAAGTTAGAGTTGCCAACTTGGGGTTTGGGAATTCCTGGAGATCTGGGGGCGGAGTAGGGTTGCCAGCTTGATGAGGGTGGGGTTTGGGGAGGAGATGGACTTCAGGGTGGTATAGTGCCACAGAGTTCACCTTCCAAAGGGGCCATTTTTTCCGAGGCGAACTGAACCCTGTCACCTGGAGATCACTTGTAATCCCAGGAGACCTCCAGCGACCGCCTGGAGTTTGGCAACTTTAGGGTGGAGCCTGAGCAGGGTAGGGTTTGGGAAGGAGAGGGACCTCAGTGGGATATTAATGCCACAGAGTCCACGCTCCAAAGCCGCCATTTTATCCAGGGGAACTGGACTATGCAGTTAGAACTGTGGGAGATATCCAGGTCCCACCAGGAGGCTGGCCACTCGAGTCCAAGTGGTGGCCTGTAAGGTGGTCATCAAGACCTACTTCAGATGCAATCAGAGGTCGAGCTTTAGTCAGCGGAAGACAATCTTAACCACCGCACAAATTATCCCGTTTTGCTGGAGGAACTTTTGTGCTTTCGTTACCTGAGTTTTCGAGAAGGAATCGGGCGAAATGATACCGTCTTTACCCAAAAGGAAGACAACCCTGAATGTAAGATGATTTCCCTTAAAAATGCTCGTACACAAAAACTTTTTTTAAAAAAAATTACTGTACACAACTTTAATTTGTAGGCAAATTTAAAACAGCTCCCTCTTTTCCTTGACAGCACATGAGGAAAAAGCCCAGCCTTTCTTTCAAGAAAATAGGGTAATAGTGAAATAAATACCAAATTGTATCCCCACACCAAGATTTTAATGTTCTCTGACACTGGCAGTGCCAACAGGGCCTCAGTACCCAACGTCCGTCATGTCCAAAATGACATTGTGCCCGATGTTTTTACGAAAAGATGTGTTTGCTTCCTGGAAGACCCTTTGAACCTTTACCTGGTGTGTCTTGAATCTGCACAGAACCACTAGACGCTGAAAGTCACTCTCCCCAAAGGAAAGTAATTATTACTACTCACATATATAATAGTATTCGTGTCCTGGCCTGAATTCGAACCCCAGTGAGAAAGGGGTGAAGAGCTGGAACTTTTCGGAGAATTTCAGCGGCCCATTGGCTGAATCGGGCCTGTTACATTCCCAGCGTTTGAAGCCATTTTGCCGGTGGTCGCAGGTGGCATGGCCTTCATAGTTGACCATGTAGAGGATATACCGTTCCATCCGGTCCATGGGGAACGGGATCTCATAGTGCGGACAATAGATGTCCAGATAGTCATTGATGCTCACTTCCACTGTGTAGTCCCCCTGATGGAACCTGCAGGGAGTGGAAAGGTGGGGGGGGGAGGAGGAATGAGAGCAAAATGCACATTGAGAAGCACAAACAGCAAAGTCCACCTGCCCTTTTTAGGATTAGGAACAGGGCTGAGACAAACCTCCGAAAACATTTGAGATTTGGTAAAGCAACCCAATTTGCCACTCAGATTTTAAACACAAAGACCGATTTCCCACAAGCCTCTGCTCCGCCCTTGCTCTTTCCTTTACCCCGATCGTATGTGTCAATTTCCCACTATTTGCTGTGCAGCTACATTTTGCCCTGCAGCTTCGCCCGATTTCCCCCACGTCTACTCGATCCTCAAAAAACAGGATTGAGTAGATAAGGGGGAAATTGGGCAAAACTGCGGGCAAAATGTGGCCATGCAGCAAATAGTGGGAAATTGACACATACGATCAGGGTATAGGGAAGAGCAAGGGCGGAGAAGCACTTGTGGGAAATCGGTCAAATTTTCAAAACTGTACTTTGCGGCAAACATGATATTATACTCAGGGTTTTTTTTTCTGAAAAGAGGTGCCGGATCTCTCAAGAGGGAAATGAAGTTTTCAGTCTGTATACTAAAAACTCAGTAACTTTTAAACATTTAAAAAATAATTTTGTCGAAGAGGTTCCGGAACTCTGTTCTGGCACGTTCCCCCAGAAAAAAAGCCCTGATTATACTTCAAAAAACAAAACCACACACACACCTCCAGTACTTGGGCATTGGCTTGGCACGATGAAATCTGATCAGATCACACACATACAAAATATTCATGATCATAAGAATCCCCCAAAAGGCAACAGTATTTGGTAAACTTGTGGCGAATTTTTGAGCATTCAGAGAGAATATCTGGGCGATGGTTATCATTCAAATTTGAGAAACAGTAAGAATGCTTTCAGAAGGAATTTGGGGGGGGGTGTTGTTTCAGTGCTAGTAAGGGGACTCATGGTGCTGGAGAAGAGAGTCCGTTGGACTGCAAGGAGAACAAATCAGTCAATCTTAAAGGAAATCAACCCTGACTGTTCCCTGGAAGGCCAGATACTGAAGCCGAAGCTCAAATACTTTGGCCACCACATGAGAAGGGAGCCCTCACTGGAGAAGACCCTGATGCTGGGAAAGACGGAAGGTCAAAGAAGAAGGGGACGGCAAAGGACGAGATGGTTAGACAGTGTTATCGAGGCAACGAACACGGAGTTGAGCAAACTCCAGAGGACAACAGGAGGGCCTGGCGTGAACTGGTCCATGGGGTCGCGAAGAGTCAGACTCGACTGTGTGACTAAACAACAACAATAACAACAAGGGGGACTCATGCCAGGCCACAGCTGTCCTATCTATATCTAGATATCAGTAGCCTGAACATGCGTAGAGTATCCCTGCTCTCTCACACCGCTGGAAAACCACAGAAAACTCCTTGTATTCTGGGCTTCCAGAAGACCATGAGATCTCTGGGCTGGGAAATTCCTGGAGATTTTGGGATGGAGCCTTGGGAGGGCGGGGGACCTCAGCAGGGTATAATGCCATGATAGACCCCTTCCTCCGGAGCTACCATTTTGTCTAGGGGAACTGCTCCCTGTAGTCTGGTGATCAGTTGTAATTCCGGGGGAACTCCAGGCGCCTCCTGGAGGATGGCAACCCTGGATTTGGGACATCTAATTGTAGAAATCTGTCCCTTCCTACTTTCTCTCCTGCACCAGGAGACCCAGTTTCTGGATCTCCCTCTTAACTCCCCTCCCTGACTTTTCCTCTCAATGCCAGGGATAGAACTCAGCCGTCTGAGTTCTCCCTTTTCAAGATACCAGGCCCAGTTCTCCCACCAGAGGTAAACGCTAGAAGTTGAGGCTCTTTACTGCAAAAAGAAAGCACACTAGATTGAAACCGTCGGCAGCCAAAACCCAGCGCGGCCTTCCCTCGACCACGTGACCGGCATAATCTTCCCTCTTCCCATTAACTTTATAAGATTAAATTGAGCACCTCTTAAAATTAATAAACTGGCAACAGTAGGTGATTAGTTGTTAGGGGGGAGCCATTCTTCAGCGACATATCATCTGCCCCCTCGGGTATTATATTCAGAGGCACACTCCAATCCTATAGCAATTTTTTACATTTGGGGGACAGATTATCCAAGAGATTAGGGGATTACCAAAACTACGAAGAGGGCACGGCGGTACTGGGGCTACACTCGGTGTGTACCAAAGTCCTTAAGACGCCGGAACCAATTGCTTTCTGAGCCCAACGGGTCCTGCGTCTGTCTGGCGGTCTGGAGATGACCTCAGACAGCTCCCCGTCGGAGTCTTTTGTCCTCATCCAGTCAGCCCCAACGGTCATGCTGGCCTTCCAAAGAACTGGATCCCTCCCCCCCAAGAGGTTTTGTTCCCACAGGGAGGCAACCACAGGACACCCCCCAACCTACCCACTGCAGGGGCCCCACGGCACTCCCCTTCTTCCCTCCCTTTGCTTGTCTTTCCCTCCCCCACCACCACTTGAAGGACTGAATGCATGACACTGCTCCTGAGTCTGGAGAAATGAAGGGCGACGGGTGACATGGCAGAGGGTTATAAAATTATGCCTGGGATAGAGAAGGCAGAGAAAGAAGTGCTTTTCTGCCTTTCTCACAATACAAGAACTCGTGGGCACTCAATGAAATTAATGAGCAGTGAGTTTAAAACAGATAAAAGGAAGACCTGCCTCACCCAAAGAGTCATGAACAAATGGAATTCACCGCCACAGAAAGTGGTCCGTCAGTGGCTATTAGCCACAAGGTATCGCCACTTCCGCACTGTCATTTGTGTTACTTGTTGCTTCAGGGTTCTCCCCCCTCCAATGTGTTTTGCTCTCTCTAATAGTCCCAGAGGGAGCAAAACACATGTGGAAAAGCCCCCCCCCCCAAGCAACAGGGGGGGAAAAGGGCAAAAATGACAGTGTGGAAGTGGCCAATCTGGCCCAGTGATGCTCGGTAATCTTGGTGGGTGTGTGTGGGGGGGGGACAATGGGAAGGCTTCTGGAATCCCTGGGTTTTGGCCACTGTGTGACACAGAGTGTTGAACTGGATGGGCCATTGGCCTGATCCAGCATAGCTTATTTTATGTTTTTATGCTCTATACTGAAACAGAAGACTGGTCCCTCTAGCTCTGCATGGTCTACTCCAGGGTTCTCCAACCTTGTTAAACCTGTCAGCGCTTTGGGAATTTAATGAAAGAGTAGCAGTACTACTACAAAATGGCTGCCAAGGAGGCAGGGCCACTCACAAAATGGCTGCCACAGGGTCAGGGCAAATCATGAGATGCTGGCAGGTTCCAAGACAACTGTCCTTCTGTGATGAAGGCAGCTGTTACTGAATCAAGGTTACCAAACTCCAGACGGGGTCTGGAGTTCTCCCAGAATTACAACTGACCTCCAGACTACAGAGGCAGTTTCCCGGGAGGAAAAGGGGTATGTGGACACATTGGTTTTGAGATGCCATGGCCACCTTGAGATGCCATGAAACACTCATACTTATTCATAACATAAAACAAAGGGCTTTTCATAACTTTGGTTTGATTTTCTTGTTGCCATATTTATGGAAGGGTGTTGTGGGAGGTTGTGATATTATAGAACAATTCCTGTGAAAAACAGGAGTCCAGTAGCCCCTCAAAGACGACGAAAATTTGTGAGTCACTACTCACAGCAGTGACTCACGGAATCTCCTCCCCTGCCACAAATTTTCGTCGTCTTTGAGGAGCTCCTGGACTTTTGCTCTTTTCTACCACTTCAGACAGACTAACTCAGCTACCCGTCTTGCGAAAAACAGATTCCCATTAATTCATTAGTAGACTTGGAATGTGCACTCTAGCAATTAATAAAGTCTCTCTGGGCATACACTAAGTATATTTCCTGTGATCACCAAGTTAGGTGCAGGGGGCTGGGGAAAACATATCCAAAGATTAGAAGGTAGGTCAGCCTGGCGGCCATTTTAAAACATCCGCGTTCGCATCAAGATTCGTCGGAGGCCACGACTGGTGCAGAATTCTGTGTGGCTGCATGGCTTCCATATCTTGAGCCCTGGTTTCTGCTGCAGTCTTTCCTGTTCCTTCCCACGCGTCCTGCACCCCAAGATGCATATGCGCAGCCAGGAGGGAAAGATGCTGTGGGCCTCCAAGAGAGGAAATGTATTCAGAATACATACATACATGCATAAGCCCAGCTAACAGATCTATATCTCCCCACGCACAGTTTCCCTGCCCGGCGGAAGACGTGGCCACATCTCCATTTAAATGGAGCTGGCTGTAGACAGCGCTTCCCACTGTGCCGAGAAGTGGCAATTGAGTGCGGTGGGGCGGGCGGGCTTCTCCCGGATCCTTGGCCCACCAACAAGAGTTGGGCGCACTGCTGTGTTTGTAATGCAACCACCGCAGGGGAAGGCGCGAACTAGTGTGGCTGAGTGGAGTCAGTCCGACTGCTGGCTGGATGTACCCTCGGCGGACTGGGGGAAGGGGAGAGGGTGACCGCCCTGATTCCGAGGGTTGCACGTGAGAAAACCTGCCCAGGTGTGCTGGCTGAACTGAGGGAGTCAACACCAACTCTGGTCCAAAGGCAACTCTGAGGTGTAGTGAGAGAAACGCCAGAGAGGTTTTGAGAAAAGCAAAAGGGGAGGGGACACATTATATATCTTTACTGGGAGCCACCGATTTTGACAGCACTGGCCATTTCTCGTGTGTGTGTGTGGGGGTGGCTGGATTACCCTCTCTGTTTCTATAGTCCTTCAAATCAACTATCCCGTTCATTTTCACATCAACCCTGCGAAGTAGTCAAGTACTGGTCCGTAATTGCCAACGAAGGGTTGAAATACTCTCTCTGTCACCTTCACAACGTCCCTCTGAAGCAGACCAGTAGAATTATCGCTCAGATACAGCAGTTTTAGGTTGAGAGGGAGGAAGAATACTGGTTTGCCCGCAGCCAGCTAGTGAATCTTTGAATCTGAACCGAGGAATTTCTAGCACCAATTACCCATTATAATAAAGCGTCTCTAAGGTGTAGTCTGATATCTCACATGTATGGAACAAACAAGACACTCCCCCCCATCCTAACGGAAGTGTCTTTTCAATGATGTGCCCGTTCTGCAAAGATGCGCAGGCACATTTCACTGCACCATCAGTTTGTTAAAGGGAGAAACGAAACGATCTCTGTGTTGCCACCGCTACTTCGGTTCCAGTCACATGAGAAGCAAGGTTGAGTTTCCTCCTCAGTGGTGAGGGAACGGCGCACTGCACATGCTTAGAGACCCCTTTTGTCTGACCTCCCAAATCCCAGGGTTTTAATCAAAACAAATCCAGCCCTGGGCTATGCAATGAAGTGGGGAGCAAATCTCTTCTGTGGTTTTCACGGTTTCCTCCCCTACCTCCCCCTCCCCCTCCCCACAGCTTCTAATGAGAACATTACTCAGGACTGGCTGACAACATGCCAGAGTTTTATTTCTGGGGGCAGGGGGAGAGGCCTTGCTGTACACACACTCAGTGCATCTCTGTGCCACCAGGAGCCCACTCATCAGGCACTTTTGAAAGGTCCCGGAGTACCAGAAAGCATTGCCGGCCTGCATCCTAACGATTGTGTGCACAGATCAGAGGTGGGGGAGATGGTCTGAGGGAGGGGCAATTCTGCATCAGCTTTTCGCTCCGTTGGTTCCAAAGGGTTCCCATTACCTTGGAGTAGGGGTCATTTCCTACAGGAGTGCACAGGCGTGGAGCTCCGGCAGTAAAGAGCCCAGGGGGCAGGCACATGCAACAATCCCCCCCTTCTCCCAGTAGCCCTCAGTCAGAGCAAGAAGCAGCCAGATAAGTTGCAGAGCCCCCCCCCCCCCCCGGCCCCCAACAGTCCAGTGGCACCTTTAAGACCAAGTTTTATTCAGGTACAAGCTCTCCCTCCTCTGCGAGGACAGATCTGCACATTGCCCCCCCCCCAAATAGCT
This sequence comes from Gekko japonicus, assembly GCF_001447785.1. Lineage (NCBI taxonomy): Eukaryota > Metazoa > Chordata > Lepidosauria > Squamata > Gekkonidae > Gekko > Gekko japonicus. The sequence continues at coordinate 534,619 of NW_015160858.1, read as the reverse complement.
AGCAATCCAAAACAGTCCAGTGGAGCCTGAGTGGTGGGTGTTGCCTTTTGACACACTTCCAGTGATGTCATGGGGTGTGGCATATGCAAAAAAGTTATGCTAATGAGTTATGCTAATGAGCTCCTACACCTCTTTTTCTACGAAATGACTCCTGGTTATATCAAAACCATGTTGGAACAGAAATTCCCCTCTGCATTGCACACCGCTTTCACTTTCTTTGATCACCAGTTTTTATGGTACCTTCTGCATGGATTTATGGCCATGCAGGGGTGACTTTGCATCACCCTGGGGTATCTGAATGTGGTTTTTGAGCTGCACTTTTTCTGTTACAACGTGGGTTTGGTATAACAGCAGAGGGAAATGCCAATGCAGAATCAGCCAGAATCTTTCTTTTCAGACATGGGGCGATTCTGCATCTAGCACTCACTCCACATTTTTTCAACTGGGAGGAAAAGGTGCAGGTCAAAACCACATTCAAATACCCCGGGGCAATGCCGTACTGACTGACTGCAAAGTCACCTCTGGAGGGCCATAAATCTATGCAGAAGGTACCGAAAATCCGATGATCAAAGAAAGTGGAAGTGGCAAGCAATGCAGAGGGTACCATAAAACCCGATGATCAAAGAAAGCGAAAGCGGCATGCAATGCAGAGGGGAGTTTCTGTTCCAACATGGGTTTCGTAAAACAACGGAGGGAAAACCCAATGCGGAATCGCCCATGACTGCAGAAGATTCAACGTGATTCATGGGTTCATGGGAATGTTTATACGCACAGAGGGAGGGGGTGAGGGAGGACAGGGGAGGGAGAGAGAGAGAGAGAGAGCAGCACATACACCTGTTTAATGCCACGCAACCATTCAGGCTGCATTACTGCAATACCCAACTGTCGATTGCTAATATCCTGGGGCCAATGCAGTGCCAGAGGGCAGAACTTGGGACAGCTCTGGGAGGGAAGGGTTTGTTGACACTGGAGGGGACAGAACAGTATCCCAGACTGGCTTCCTGGCTTCTGTGATTGGCAGATGTGCAAGGCTGAATCCGGACAGGGGAAGGAGCTGATTTTACTGAGTCACCCGACTGATCACACCCCTACCCTACTCCCCTCGGTTCAATGGACCTTGTGCCAGGGGCTGTTGAGAAAGCACACACAAGTATCCTGCAAGGATCATGGGAATCGTTGCTCTGGGGCAGGGATGCCAACCTCTAGGTGGGACCTGGGGATCCCCTGGAATGACTACTCATCTCCAGACTACAGAGATCAGTTCCCCTGGAGAAAATGGCTGCTCTGGAAGGTAGTCTCTGTGGTAGGGTTGCCAGGTCTGGGTTGGAAAATACCTGGAGACTTTGGGGGTGGAGCCAGGAGAGGGCGGGGTTTGGGGAGGGGAGGGGCCTCAGCACGGTACAGTGCCACAGAGCCCGCCCTTCAAAGCCCCCATTTTCTCCAGGGGAGCTGATCTCTGTCAGCTGGAGAGGAGTTGCAAAAGCGGGAGATCCCCAGGCCCCACCTGGAGGTTGGCAACCCTACTCTGTGGCCTTGTACCCCACTGGTGTCCCTGCGCTCCCCAGGCTTCATCCCCAAGTCTCCAGGAGTTTCCCAACCTGGATCTGAGAACCAGTTTGGTGTAGTGGTTAGGAGCGCGGACTCTAATCTGGGAGAATCGGGTTTGATTCCCCACTCCTCCACATGCAGCTGCTGGTGTGGCCTTGGGTCAGTCACAAGTTCTCTCAGAGCTCTCTCAGCCCCACCTACCTCACAGGGTGTCTGTTGTGGGGAGGGGAAGGGAAAGGAGTCTGTAAGCCGCTCTGAGACTCCTTTGGGTAGTGAAGGGTGGGGCATAAATCCAGTCTTTTCTTATTCGTCATCTGTCAACTGTACTCCCCCATCCCACATCAGTGGCCGGGGGGTGGGGGCGAGAACCCTACTCTGTGGCTGAGCTGACCCTCTACCCCCCAGCTCCTACTGCTCTTGTCGAACAGTTCTCGTACATATATAATGATGCTGTGGCCATACTTGAGTCCAAACGTTTCAGCTTTTCCCACAAAGCTCCTGGCGACTGACTTGAGGTTTATTTGTTGTTGGCCCTTTTTTTTTTTAAGCAACTCTGGGACCTTTTTGTTCCTGGTCTGCCGTGTAACCTTCAGGCCGCCTTTCTACATTAGGAATTAAGTGGCAGGGCTGCGATTGGGAGGCAGCCGCTCCTCAGCGCCTCTCTTTGAAGAAATCCAATTAGAAGGGGTGACTTCGGAGATGGGACCCACCTCTCCTGCTGCAAAGAGAGCCTTGATCTCGCCTTCAGCTGAGTAACCTCCCATCCCTCACTCCTTCCTCTGACTCCTCAGACTTAACACTCAACACTTGGGGCCGTTTTTGCAGCCCGAAATCCTGTGGCCTGTATAAATGATGCAAATTATACGGAGGCAGACAAGGCGCTCTGAGGAACGAGGCCTACCGCTTGTGCGCTTGACCTGTGGTTTCCCCGAGCCAATTACAGATGCCAAGGGGTGCCAGTCCATCGGGTAGAGGAGATAGAAAATATCTGATGGAGGGAGAGGGCGGCAAGTCCCTGTGCCCTTGAAGGAGCCCGCGGTGAGACTTCCCCTGGAAAAAACCCGTCCTTCATTCCCGCTCTCAGGCAGCTTTCGATACGCTGTTTCTGGGTGCGCATGCCACTGTGGTCCACATCTAATGGGGTTGGTGGAAAGTGCTGTCCCGTCACGGGCAACTCACAGTGACCCCACACGGGTTTTTGAGGCAAGAGAGGCTCAGGGGCAGCTTGCCATTGCCTGCCTCTGTGCAGCGACCCTGGACTTCCTTGGTGGTCCCCCCTCCAAGTACCAACCTTGTGTAGCTTCCGAGTTCTGACAAGACAGGGCTAGCCCGGGTCATCTGAGTCAGGGCCCACGTCTAATACTGTATATTAAAAGTCTTCTTAATCTGTTTGGGGTAGTGGTCAGGAGCACAGACTCAAAACTGGGAGAACCAGGTTTGATTCCCCACTCCTCCTCCTCCACCTCCACACGCTGCTGCTGGTGTGACCTTGGGTCAGTCACAAGTTCTCTCAGAGCTGTCCTTGAAAAAGAGCAGTTTCTCTGTCAGAGCTCTCTCAGCCCCGGCTACCTCACAGGGTGTCTGTTGTGGGGAGGGGGAGGGAAAGGAGGTTGTAAGCCGCTCTGAGACTCCTTTGGGTAGTGAAGGGCAGAGGTATAAATCCAATCTCCTCCTCATCCTCCTCTTCTTCTTCTTCTGGTTTTACTCCTGGTTTGGGGGGTCTGCCTGGTGAACGATCTACAATGGGCAGCAGCAGTCTGGCCCTGCCAGTTCTCCACAACGGCATTCGGTCTCATTCACAGTGTTGTCAAGATGGGACCAGACAGCATGGTTTTGTAGTGGTTCTGGCTCTTCTGGGTGGAAAGGTGACAGAAAGTGGGCTGCTCTACCATGTAGCGTTTGGCTGTGGGTGTCCACGGTGTCTCTCACGTCACGTAACATGGAAATGCCAGGCGAAGCCATCCACCACGGTTGGACTAGGAACTGGGGGATCCTGGCGTGAACCCCCACTCTGCCACAGAAAAGTCCCGGGGGACCTTGGGCCAGTCACGTGCTCTTGGCCTAAACCTGCCTCACAAGGTTGTTGTAGGGTTGCCAGATACAGGGTTGCTGGCACCCTGGCAGGAGAACTGGGGGCACAGGGACAAGCTCTTTGGCACCAAAGTGATGTTACCGCATCGGGGCAATGCTCTAGGATTCACTCACAACTCTGAATGCTTTGGGTGGACCCTAGAGCGTCACCCCAGAGTGATTCCGTTCTCGCGCCAGAAGTGATGTTGCATACTGGTGTAATGCCAAGTCCCCCCACCTGCCTAGAACAGGAACTTGGCACTCCTCCAGCTGTTGTGAGGATAAAATAAAGAAGGGGACAATACTGTAGGCCACTTTGGGTTCCTACGAGGGAGAAAAGTGGAACAAATTTAGAGTCCCGTGGCACCCTGAAGACCAACAAAGGTTTATTCAAGGTATGAGCTTTCGTGTGCAAGGCACACTTTTTCAAGTACACTGGAACAGCAGATGAGGCTCTAAGCTTATAAACTGAGATTTAACAGCATATTAATATGTAACATGATGATGTTTAAGGTATGCAAAGGGAAAAACTAAATAACAAGTTAAGGTTATCAGGTCAACAGTTGTAAAGCAATAAATATGTCACAATAGCAGGTAAATGTCTAAAGGTGTTTTTTTCTAATTGTGGGAAGTAACAGTATCTTAATTATCTCCTCTGAGGCGTAGAGGGCACGTGGAGGCCACTTTGGGCTGGATGTAATGTTGTCAGCAGACATCCATTCAGTGTTCTAATATACTATTCTGAAAAAGAAATACACTAAAATATAGAGTCCTTCTTGTTGAGAATACATATATGAGGACTGAATGAGTTCGCATATGTAATGGTATAAAAGTCCAATATCCCTGTTGAGTCCTGGGGAGGTTTTTGTCCAAAGTGTTATAATAACTTGTAATTCAGCAATTTCCCTTTCCACTCTGTTCCTGAAGTTCCTTTGTAATAACACAGCTACTTTGAGGTAATCCTTGAAGGTAAAAGTGTTCTCCTACAGGTTTCTCAAGTTGCACATCTGAAGCAAGCAAATCCAGTCGTTTGGGGGGTACAAAGTCAATAGAATGCCACAGACACTTAGCTCTATTTCTCCTTTCCATCTAGTTTTGGGGAGCAACTGAGATCCTGAGTCAGTGTTTGCACTCTGCGATGGGCTGGAGGAGGGCAAACAAACAAGTCTGAAGAACATAATGATGGCAAAAGATGTTGATGGTGTTTTGGGGGGGGGGGAGGAAATCAATTGATACAGAGACAACTGCGGCCTTTGTGCTCAAGACCTTCCCAGAGGCATCTTGAAGGACAAGACAGGAAACCAGGACGAGGGGACTAGACGGCCTGAATCGCCCAGACTCTTAGAAAACCCCCTAAAAAGCATCTAAAACCTATTAAGCAAACATGGGTTATTTTCTTTAATTAAACTAAGGCCCCGGTCACAAGGCAAAGTTGCTGCGGGAGAGGCACAGGAGTCCTGCGGATTTTCCGGGCGCGATCTCACCCCAACATCTGGGAAGCGCAGTGCTTCCGTGGCGAACCCGTGGCTCCCCGCCGAAGGTGCGGAGTTAAAAATTAGCACCTACGAGGTACTAGTTTCCTGAAACTGCGGGCCAAGGGCGGGCATCTGATCGTGTTCCCGGTGGACTTACATGGCATCCGGCGCCCGCCGCTGTTCGTCTCCGCAGGTTGCGCAACAGCGCCCAACAGCGCATGCGCACAAAGAGCACTTGCCAGTGCGATCGCACGGCGCGGCTTCTGTGCCGCGCTGCAGGATACCCATCTGATCGGCATTTCCCCCGAACCACGGGACCTCGACTGGGACGTGTGCTCGGGCAGCCACGCGTTAGTTTCCTCCGGGGCAATTAGCCACGCCTCCCCCCCCCCCCAATATCCGGCCCGTATGACCGGGGCCTAATTTATTTAATTAAATGAATGTGCTTTCCTTCTTCTGTTTTGCATAAATTTATTCTGCAACGTTTACTCTTTGGTGCCATCCATCCTGCCTTCTGCTATTGACTAAGGAGAAGTTATTGAGGACGCTGGAGTCCCCTGGACCTCTGGAAATCCCATTCTCGTGGAGATCTCATCAACCATGATGGCCCATGTGGTTTCAAGTATATCTTTGCCACAGTGGGAGCTAGTGAGAGCCAGTTTGGTGTAGTGGTTAAGTGTGTGGACTCTAATCTGGGAGAACTGGGTTTGATTCCCCACTCCTCCACATGCAGCTGCCGTTGTGACCTTGGGTCAGTCACAAGTTCTTTCAGAACTGTTCTCTCACAGTCAATTCTCAAGAGAGCTCTCTCAGCCCCACCTACTTCACAGGGTGTCTGCTGTGGGGAGGGGAAGGGAAAGCCGTTTGTAAGCTGCTCTGATACTCCAAGTGAAGGATGGGATATAAATCTGATCTCTTCTTCTCTTCTTTTTAAAAAAATGCTGAAAATCTGCTATTCATAGAAAGTGGGTTCCTGTACTCACATGGGTTTGGCAGACATCCTCTTCAGCTTCAGCTAGACTCTGTGTTTCTCAGGGCCCTTGGACAAGAGGCTAGGGTTACCAAATTCTGGGCTGGGAAATTCCTGGAGATTTGGGGAATGGAACCTGGGGAGACCATGGTTTGGAGAGGGGGGACCTCAGCTGGGTATAATGCCACAGAGTTCACCCACCAAAGCAGCCATTTTCTCCAGGCGAACTGATCTCGTAGTCTGGAGATCACCTTGTAATTCCAGGAGATCTCCAGTCCACACCTGGAGGTTGGCAACCCTACAGATTCTGCACAGGCCCGCCATAAAGCAGGTAGGGCCTTTGCAAAGACACCAACGAACGTGCTCTCCTTTGGCAATGCACCACCGCAACTAGCTTCAAAACATCTGAAAACGGTTTCCAAAGTAAAAGCTGTTGTTATTTCTGGAGGGCGTATGTGAAATTCAGGGCAGACGCCACAGGAAGACCCAGGCAGATCTTTGGAAACCAAACGGCAAAAATGTAGCAGAGGACAAAGGAGACTTATAAGCAAAGAATCTGAGCAAAGAAGGTGGTTTGAAGATGGCGGGAAGGGGGGCGCGCGAAGGAGGCGCAAGGAATAAGGCTGGCGGACAGGAAGTTTGGACGGCAGAACCAAGGGGAGGCAAGTTGGATGGCAGAGCCATACCGGAGGAAACCGGTGAGCCACTGTCTGGCTGTGGCTCAGGGTTTGGTGTGGTGTGTCACTCTTTGGGATTAGCTGTCCACAGACCAGGAGGGCCGTCAAACCCCAAGGGAAGGCCATCCCCACTGACTACTGAACCTCCCTGAAGCTTCCCCACCCGTGCAAACGGAAGGGGATTTTCCATTAAACCCACCGAATTCTTTGTTTGTTTGTTTGCTTGCTTGATTTCGTTTTAGCAGGGAACTTTTCGTTTTCTGGGTGTAGTGAACGCTGGCTGCCGGAGCAGATTGGGAAGGTTTTCTTCCTTGAGAAAAGAATCCCCCCAGAACATGAACGGTCCTTTCTTTTGAGAATCACAGTGTGAGCTCTCAAGGAGTCTTTAAGTGGCTGTACACCTCATTACTTGCTTCATAAGCACTTGGATCACACAGGGAAATAAACTAATTAATGCAAAGGGCTTTTTTTTTTTGTCTTTGTGTGCGCGTGTGTGTGTATGTATTGTGTGTGCGTGCACATTTCTCTTGGCCTCCATTTTCCGTAATCTGTTGCAACCCTGCCCCCGGCAAGGTAACTTTTGAAAACGTAAAATGAATTCTCCCCCCCCCCAAGAAAGAGCAACCATTTACTCTCAGAAACAAATATCTTTGTTACCATAAATGCAAATTTGCTCATAATTATAACAACAAAAAAATACCCTCCTCTCTCCCCGAAGAGAATTAATTGATTCATATTACATTTTTTTATATATGGGGGGGGGAATAGTCATTCACTCAAGCAAAGAGGATTAAAAAAAAATTAAAAGATCCTCGAGCCTCAGAGGGAACAGTATGACTGATAATAATTACACGTTTGAAAAACAAGTGACATGCACCAGAACCCCAAAATCAAAGCTGACCCAGCCCATCTGAGGCAGTCTCTCTCTCTCTCTGCCTTCATTTCCTTCTCTTTTTTCCCCCAACACTTGGACATTTTGTTCATGCAAAAGCTACCTGGATGTTTCAAACGACGCTGTTTGGCAAGCAGGTTGGAAGGAATGGGTGCCTTTCGGGGGAGAATGCACCAGTCACTTCACTTATTATATTTTTAAAAGGCACACAAACCTAAGACATGATTCAGGTGGAGAGCCGTGTTGGTCTGAAGCAACTAGGCTTGCCAAGACCCCCCGGGGGGCGGGGAAACCCCCGCCTCAGAGGCCCGTTCCCCGCCGCCGCCGGATCGGGCCCCGGGGGGAACTCCGCCCCAACGTGCACGTCACCAGGAAGTGACGTGACGCTGCCGGGCATGCTGGGGGCGGGGCCACGGTCATCCGAGGGAAAACTCTATGGCGCGCTCCGTGATCGGCCCAGGAGTCCCCCGCTGCGGAGGAAGGTAACACTTGGCAACCCAAGAAACACCAGAACAAAGTTTGAGTCCAGTGGCACCTTTAAGATCAACCAAGTTTAATGCTGGGTATAAGCTTTCGTGTGCACGCACATTGCACATTTTTACAGTTCCAGAGGGCCTGCAAGATGGAGCTCTTCCACCAGGCTTTTAGTTGAGGTGGTGGGCGTCATCCCTCTATCTATCTATTGGGCCTCCCCGTCAGTGGATCAGCTCTGTGTAACATCTTGAACCCCGATTTGTGATAGACCACATCTGTCGAGGCTTTGATTAGATATATAGGAATTGTTACTATCTTTCATCTGATGTCTTTTAACTGTTTTTGTTTGTATATTATAATTGATGGAGCCCGCCCTGAGCCCGCTATGCGGGGAGAGCGGGATACAAATCCAATAAGATAAAATAAGAAATCCAGGGGAACTGATCTCTGTAGTCTGGCAATCAGTTGTAGTTCCGGGAGATCTCCGGGGCCCACCTGGAGTTTGGCAACCCTAACATGCAATATTTTGAGAGAGAACTTTGAAACCCCCTGAGGGTTGGCAGATGCACCTGGGGAAAGTACAAATTAGTAGGGGATGCTGGATAATGCAGAAGTTTTATGTGTGACATTTGTGGCCCACTCAGACACACAAGTTGCGCCCCAGAAGATCAAACCAGAAAACAACGGCTGAAATTAAATCAGAAGAGTTTTCAGCTAAACATTAGGAAGAATGTCCGGACAAACAGAGTGGTTCCTCAGTGAAATGGGTTTCCCCGGGAGGTGGTGGGCTCTCCTTGGGAGATTTTCAAGCAGAGGCTAGGTGGCCATCTGACAGCAATGCTGATTCTGTGAATTAGGCAGATTGTGAGAGGGAGGGCAGGGAGGGTTGCCTCAGTGCTTAGTTCTCGTGGCCCTTTCTTACACACCCACTTTGGGTTCAGCAACTGATCGCCACTTTGGGGTCAGGAAGCAATTTTCTCCAGGCCAATTTGGCCAGGGATCCTGAAGGGTTTTTGGGTTTCTTGGGTCATCTTCTGGGCATGGAGCAGGGCTCACCGTGTGTGTGTGTGTGTGTGGGGGGGGTGGTATTTGTGAATTTCCTGCACTGTGCGGGGGGTTGGACGATGACCCTGGAGGTCCCTTCCAACTCTATCATTCTGTGATTCTAAACCATCACCTGACGCTGCAAGCACTGAAGAATGAATTGCTGAGGCTTCGTTTTTATTCCTTTTTTTAGACTGGTCTTTGTAGCCTTTTCTCCCCAGGCGACACCATTCTCTCCCTTCTCCATGTGATCCTCACCCCAACAATCCTGTGTGGTAAATTAGGCTGAGAGAGAACGACCGGCCCCAGGTCTCTTCCTCCTGACCAGCCCGTTGTTCCAGCTGTTGGTGCGAAGTGCCATCGGTCAAATGTTCCCTCTAAGCTGTGGAGTCTTGTGAGCAAAAATTCTACTTTGTGAGCTACTGGCACTAAAGTTGTGAGTGAGCAACTTGGCTGCCGCATAACTTAGTTGGCTCTGGAGCCATCCTTCCTGAGTTAAGACAAAAATGCGTGAGCTGGAGGCTAAAAAACTGTGAGCTAGCTCACACTAACTCAGCTTCGAGGGAACACTGGTCAAGTCGCAGCTGACTTATGGCGTGGGGTTCTCAGGGCAAGAGCTGAGCGGAGTTGGTTTCCCAATTGCCTGCCACTGCATAGTGACTCTGGACCTCCTCAGTGGTCTCCCATCCAAAAACTAACCAGGGCTAACCCTGCTTAGCTTCTGAGATCTGATGAGATCAGGCCAGCCTGGCTCATTCAGAGACAAACAGAGTTGGTTTGCCCTTGCCCACCTCTGCATGGCCACCCCGGAATTCCCTGGCGGTCTCCCATCCAAGTTCTGACCAGGTCTGACCCTGCTTAGCTTCTGAGACATGAGGAGAAGATCAGGCTAGCCTGTGCCATCAGAGCTCCAGCTATCAGCACACACAGTTACCTAGCAATACTGATGACTTTGGGGGAAGCTAAAACACAAGAGAGGCAGCACTGTGAATGGAACATCTGGATCAGCTCGTAGAATAGCTGTTTGCATCCTTTTCAGACCGACTCTTCACCTCCTCTTCTAATTTTTTTCTACACGTGTGCTTCTCTTTTCCTCCCCCAGCCCATTACATCACAAACATCTATCAGTTTTATATCATTCATGGCTTCCTTCCAAGAATCTATGGAAGCGTCATTTAGCATGGTGGTGTGAATGCTTGGTGAGAGACTCAGCCCCCGGCTCTTCTAACAGAACTACATTTCCCAAGGTTCCCACGGGTGAAGGAATGATTCACAAACTAGTTCTGATTCTATTGTGTAGAAATTCGACCCCTTTTCTGTTTCTTTCTCTTAAAATGACGAGATAATAGATAGCGGGGGTGTGCATGTGGGGATGTTGCAAATGCATGTTTATTTTTTTAATTAAATGACTTTTGCTTGCCTAGAGATGTAACGTCTCCTTACCCCACCGAAAAACAAAAAATCCAGAACGCAACCTTTCCTTATCCCAATTTTTCTGTTGGATAATGTGGGTGTTCTCCCTGTCACTTTCGATTTGTTATGCCCCGGCCGCACATGGAAGTTATCAGCCGATGAGAGAGAGAAAAATATCCTGATATTTTTTTCTCCCCTGCCCCTGATCTTCACATCTCCAAGTCCTATCCCTCTAAAGCAGGGAGCACCGCAGGTGGTTTCCAATAGAAATACAGAACACACTAAAATACAACAATAAAAATACATTAATGCGGAAAATACTCAACGCCTTTGATGCGCTAAAAGGCCCTCCAGAAAAGACAGGCTTTCAAACTGCATTGGAAGTCCAACAAGGAAGGGTATGAAATACCCTAACACAAGGGATGGAGTTTCAAAGCTGGGGAGGGGAGCCACTAAAAAATCCCTTCTGATCTAAACTCTGAATGTGTAGGGCAAGGGTGTCAAACTCATTTGTTATGCGGGCCGGATTTGACATAAATGAGACCTTGTTGGGCCGGGCCATGTGTGTCATAAAACGTAATGCCAGGTAGAGGAGATATAAACTTTATAAAGGACACAAACACAAAAGGGTTTTTTTTACTTAAAATAAAAACATGCTTAAAACATTAGCACTCTTGCAATATTTTGTTTATTTAACAGTGTCTGATAACTTGACACCTCTTGCTCTGAACTATTGCATCAAAATGTCTGTGCTGTTGCAGTCTTAAGTATGCTGTTCAGGTGTGTCTCTGTAAGATGCAAACCTACGATGACGCAGCAGCAGAACTAGAAGAAGAAGCAGAAGACAGCCAGTTCCACTGCGGGCCTGATAAAAGCCTTCCGGGGGCCTCATCCGGCCCCCGGTCCGCATGTTTGACACCCCTGGTGTAGGGCCACACTGGCTGATCTCAAGTCAGAGCCAGATACATAGCTCCCCCCAACTCTTGACACAAAACTTTTGCTGGGTGACCTTGAGCCAGTCATTTTCTCAGTCTAACCTACCTCACAGAACACCTAGATTCTAATACAGTAGCACCTTGGAGACCGACAAGATTTTCAGGGTATAAGCTTTCGGGATTCAAGGCTCCCTTCGTCAGGTACAAGTTGGAATGGAGATCTCGGAGTCCTTATATCCCAGACAGAAGGCGAGAGAGGTGCTTCAAAGAAGGCGCTCAGGACAGGCCAGTAGCGAGGATTTTGTGGCTTGTTGGGTAATTTTTTTTCTGGTGGGGTTGAAGTTCTCAGCGCAGAAAGAAAAGCCATTTAGCCAATGGAAAGCTGTTACCGGGATCGATCTCTGAATTGCAAGCTGTCAACCACTCCAGATGACAGTTCCCAGCTGCTGCAAGTTAATCACTTCTGCCAGCCTAAGCAACAATTCTGATAACAAGGTGGCAGGTGGGGGTGATGACTTCTATAGTCAAGAAAGCTAACACTTAGGCAGAAAAACTCTCTTTAAAGGAGACCAGTTTCTTGACACAGAGTTAGAAGGGATCCTAGAGGTCAACCAACCCCCTTGGCTCAGTGCAGGAAATAGTCAACTACAGCACCCCGCTCTGCTTAAAGGAATGCATGGCTTCCACAAAATGTTTTAAAATGACTGAAAAAAGCATTCACAGGGGAAACATTCTTGTGAGGCTGTGACTTTAAGAAAGGGGGCGGAGGCCCCAAAAGCCCCACTGTGGCTATGGGCCTGGCTCAGGATGCTGTTCTATTGCAGACTAACTCTGAAACTATCTCAAAGGGCTGTTGTGAGGATAAAAATGAGGAAAGGAGATCCGAAGAAGCTGCCCTGAGCTTCTTGGAGAATGGGCGAAACAAAAATGCACTAGAAGGGTAGATCAGGAATGAGAGTATCACATGCTTTGGGGACACTGCATCTAGGACTGCTGGTAGGGATTATTTATTTATTTATTTATTTATTTGATTTATACCCCGCCAAGGCAGGCTCAGGGCGGCTTACAACAGTTCATAAAATACAATTAAATGAAGAAGAAGAAGAATTGAACAGGATAGCGCAGTATCCAATAGATAAACCTATAATGGATAAATGGAACCCTATACTAGAATTTTTAGCTTCAGAAGATTTCTTGCCCTCTTCCTGGCAGCAATTCCAGAGGTGGCTGTAAAGACTATTTCAACATGGAACACAACTCTATACTGCATGTTATATCCTACACTTCCTATACAAATAAGCAATACAGACACAATGCAATTTCATATTGGCAAATACATAGATGAATACTGTAGTTCTCAAGACATACCAGAGCGAATTAAATGTTTCTGAAATGTGATAAGCATAAATGTAGTTTTTCAGATTTTTTTATGTTACACAAAATTACTGGAATATTGTTATTATTAAGGTATTTGACTTTTTTGTAACTTGTTTTACGATACAATAAAAAATTATTAAAAAAAGAAGAAGAAGAAGAAGAGAGACTGGATGTATACCCCGCCCTTCACTAAGCAAAGGAGTCTCAGAGCG
>NW_015160858.1:505536-521254 GCF_001447785.1 Gekko japonicus | reverse complement strand
GAGGAGGAGGAGATTGGATTTATACCCTGCCCTTCACTACCCAAAGGAGTCTCAGAGCAGCTTACAAAATCCTTTCCCTTCCTCTCCCCACAACAGACACCCTGGGAGGTCGGTGGGGCTGAGAGAGCTCTGACAGAAACTGCTCTTTTTCAAGGACAGCTGTGCCAGAACTATGGCTTGCCCAAGGTCATCCAGCCAGGGGCAAGTGGAGGAGTGGGGAATCCAACCCGGTTCTCCCAGATTAGAGTCCGCGCACTTAACCACTACACCAAACTGGCTCTCAATATAATAAAACCTATCATAGGCTTATAAATTACTTAAAATAACATTCATTTAAAACATAAATACATAAAATGTGGGAACATGCTCAAGCAACAAGCGCAGCAGTTCTTATAAACATAGTTTAGGTGGCTGTTGGATGTCAATACTTTCACACCAGCACAGTTCTCATTTATTATGTGGCGAGCACAGGCCAGTAACCTCGATGGTAGGACCCAGGTTACGGGCTGGAAAGCCCAGGATGCAGGGACACTCCCTGGTGTGTAGTGCGGCTCCTTCGTCGAATGCCTGACAGAAGAGCTCCATCTTGCAGGCCCTGCGGAACTGTATTAGGTCCCGCAGGGCCCTGATCTCTACTGGGAGCTCATTCCGCCAGGATGGAGCCGCCACCGAGAAGGCCCTGGCCCTGGTTACCACCAGCCTGACATCCCTGGGGCCTGGGAGGGCCAGCCGATTCTGTGCCCGTGAACGCAGTGCTCTCTGGGGGAACGTGTGATTTACAGCTGATCAGTTCCCCCGGATTTACAGCTGACTACAGAGATCAGTTCCCCCGGAGAAAATGGCTACTTTGCAGGGTGGACTTTCATTGTAACCTGCTGAGGTCCCTCCCCTCCTCAAACTCCGCCCTTCCCAGGTTCACCCCCCCCCCCCATATCTCCAGAAATTTCCCAGTCTGGAATTGACAACTTTAACTGGAGTTTCCACTAGCCAAGCTCCCAGAAAGGGTAAAAATCTGACAACTTGCAGTGCAAGTCAGGCCTGTCCCATGCTTGCAATCTCACGCCACTCTTGCACTCAACCGAGCTGTTTCCTGTCCCCCCCCCAAATATGTCACCAAGCCCTGAAAATTAAAAAAAGACCCAAGGGGGAGGGAAGGGGAAGAAAGGACAGCTCTTGAACTGAGCCGAATCCGTGGCGGTGAGACAATGAGCCGTCTGTTGTCAGCCTTGGTACCCCAGCTGCGAGATACAGGCTATACAAGCTGCGAAAGAATGTTATCGGGCACTTATCTGCTGGCTATGACGAAACACAATCCCGGTTCGGGATGTTGTTCAATGCATGAATAGAGTCCGGGGGAGAGCCACAGTGGAGCTTGGCCGGTGGTGGGAAATCTTCAGGAGCCCAGCTCTCTGTTTATTATGTGCTGGGGGGGGGGAGTGGGGGTCATATGTGGGTGTTTGTGGGGGAGGAGGCAAGACGGCCTAACGAAAACAGAGGGGCACCGCAAGAACTCAGGTTCACACGGCTTTGTGGAGCAAGCTCCCAGAATGCAACAGTGCCTCTTGCATCAAGATCACGGAAGGCAGAGCTTTGGTCAACAGCTTTTGTCAGAGAAAGATGCTGCAAGGAAACATAACTCAACCAAAACAACACTCGGGCATCACCACACCTCTTTGGCTTCACAGTCCTCCAAAACTCTGGGCTCTTTCTTTATCTGCTACTACATTTGAATTCAGCCCTTCTTCCAAAACTGCCAAGCGTCTTCCTTCCTCCATGTTATGCTTACAACAAGGGAGGGAGGCTAGACTTGGGAGTGACCAGGTCACCAGGCGAGCCTCACGACAGTGTGGTGATTTGAACCCAAACCTCCCCATATCATACTCTAACTCCGGGGTGTCGAACTCATTTGTTACAAGGGCTGGGCCATGTGTGTCATAAAATGTAATGCCAGGTAGTGGAGATATAAACTTTATAAAGGACACAAACACAACGATTTTTTTTACTTAAAATAAAAACATGCTTAAAACATTAACTCTGTAGGCTGCAAACCTACTTTTGATTTATTGACATTCACCACAGAAATCTCATGCTCAGAGTTTTGAGTCTGGGATCCAGGTTAAAACATGAAATGGCTGAGTGATTAAGAGAGTCTGGCGAAGCAACCTATGATGCTGCAGCAGCAGAACTGGAAGCAGGAGATGGCCAGTTCCACGGCGGGCCTGATGGAAGCCCTCTGGGGGCCTGATGTGGCCCCCGGGCTGCATGTTTGACACCCCTGCTCTAACTGATACACCTTGACATAGTATTACTAGTCCTCCTGGTAAACACGAAGCCCAAATAGGCTCTCCAGATTGAAGCCCAGCACCCCGAGAAACTCCTGCTTCCCTTTAACAAGCTCAGTGCATTGCTAGACCTCCTGGCTAGGAGGAAAGCTTGGGAAAACCTTCTTTCCTCTTGTTTAGGTCAGGGGTCCCCGACATGGTGCCCGTGGGCACCATGTGGCTCATCAGTACCTTTCCTGGCACCCATGAAGCATTTTTAGAAAGTGGACAGGGCTACATGGGGCCTTTCCCAGCAAGGCCACTGGAGATTTGATTGGCTGTGCGGATTTTTAAAAAGTTGCTCTAGGAGAAGACGTTATCACAGCAGAAGGATAACTACCTTTAATTAAAAAAAAAACCCAAGTTAATTTTAAAAGATATTATTGTTACTACTACTACTACTACTACTACTACTACTACTACTTCTTCTTCTTCTTATTGGACTTACGGATTGCCCAGTCTCTGCTGATGCAGGGCTCTGGGCGATGAGCCATCATAATAAGGCATAAACTATACAATAAAATCTTTAAACAGCATTGAACATTGTTGAATAGAGCTTCTGTCTGAACTGTTGAAGTTATGCATGACCTTATTTCCTAAGATTTTGTTATTGGCTCCGCCTATTTGCGGCAGCCATTTTGTGGTTGTGCCCACCACTTTGTGTCAAAATTCCAAAAGAAGAAGAAGAGATTGGATTTATACCCCGCCCTTCACTACCCAAAGGTGTCTCAGAGCGGCATACAAACTCCTTCCCCTTCCCCTCCCCACAGCAGACACCCTGTGAGGCAGGTGGGGCTGAGAGAGCTCTGACAGAAACTGCTCTTTTTCAAGGACAGCTCTTATCAGAACTACGGCTTGCCCAAGGTCATCCAGCCAGGTGCAAGTGGAGGAGTGGGGAATAAAACCCGGTTCTCCCAGATTAGAGTCCCCTCGCACACTTAAGCACTACACCAAACTGGCTCAAAAGTGCCCACAGGCTCAAAAAGGTTGGGGACCACTGGTTTTAGGTCATGTGCCAATTCTCAGAAGATGAGGAGGCCACTGAAGAATCAAGAGACTACTGGAGGGTCTCTTGCATAAGGATGTTCCCACCCCACTGAAGAAGTGAGCAGCGACTCACGAAAGCTCCCACCTACCCCGCCAGAAATCTTGTTAGTCTTGAAGGCACTCCTGTACTCTTGCTCTTTTCTACTGCTACAGACAGACTAATGTGGCCACTCATCTTGATCTATCTGAAGAACTCAGCAGTGACTCACGAAAGCTCCTACCTACCCTGCCACAGATGTTGTTAGTCTTTAAAGTGCTACTGGACTCTTGCTCTTTCTCCCCACAAACACGACCCAAAAACTTTTAAACCGGCCATGGCAGGGAGACCCAAATGAGACAATTACATTAGGAACACACCCATTGTCCCAGGAGCAAGATGGATGAATCCCCCCTTGATGTGGTACCCAGAAGAAGACCACCTGCAGTGCTATCCACTGAACCTGGCTGACATTTCACTCTCCAGAAAAGAGCAGGGGGGGGGGGAAGCTGCAGGCCTGGAAGCATGCCATGTATCCCCAAAGACCTCATGTAGCCCTGCCTCTTCTGTGAAGCCCAGAACCTTTCAATGCTTGTCCCCAACTCCAAAGAAGATGAAGCCCATGTTCCAGTCACGTGGGCTGCAACCAGGTCATCACCGACGAACCGGGGTTGGCTGTGACAAGAATAAGTCCAGTGTCTGCACCTCCTTCTCTCCCGTGAAAGCAAGATCCTGGTTTCAAACAACTCATTTCAATACACTGTGCTTTTTTAACGTTCAGAGTGGGACTGTCAACTAGAGTTTGCGGAGAAGGAAGAACTCCGTAGGCAGGGCAGCAAGACAAACCACGGCTGGTTCTAAATCAGAAGGAAGTCTTCAGTTTCAGCTCCACACATGAGGGCAGGAGGAAGGAAACTAAGAGGAGGAGGAGCCCAAGAAAACCGGCACATTTTCATCACAGAAAACTGGGGGATTCTTATCGTAATGTCTAAATACAGCCCTTGTCACTGTGGCCTCTTAGTTTTTCTGCCTCCGGCTCACACATTTTTGTCTTAGCTCAGGAAGGATGGCTCCAGAGCAAACTAATTTATGTAGTAGCCAAATCACTCGCTCACAACTTTAATGCCAGTAGCTCACAAAATAGAATTTTTGCTCACAAGACTCCGCAGCTTAGAGGAATCATTGACTGGGATACATAAACCGTAAGCTCCTTGGGGAGTGGGGAGAGATCTGACTTCCCTTCTCTTTTTCTCCTTACTCTGTAAGGTGCTACATGTAATTAAAGAAAACATTTAATTAAAATAAAATAATGGTAATCAGCAATAGAGTTGGTGAGAAAGCCTACAGACTTTTCCATTCTTGGAAAAATGTTTCCAATGTCGGAGAAGCCAATGCTGAGGAGGAGGAGGAGGAGGACGGAGAGGCAATTTGCGGGGACAGCTTAATCAATCCTCCTGCCGTCGCCCTGATTCAAGTGGCATGTCGGAGGGCTTCAGCACCTCCTTCTCCATAAGCAAATTCAAAGGCACACAGCTGCCGTCCCCAAAACAAAGAGGGAGCCGCACACCAATGACACACCCCCAGTTGCCATCATAAAAGGGGGGGACCATGAGATTGGTGCATCCTCGAGAAAGAAATGTACTGGCCTCTCTCAGTGTCTGGAGGTACTTTGAGTCAGCACTGCCCAAGATTCTAATGAAGAGCCAATCACTGGGCTCTTTTTGTAGCAGGGACTCCTTTGCATATTAGGCCACACACCCCTAATGTAGCCAATCCTCCAAGAGCTTACAGAGCTCTTCTTACAGGGGCTGCAGACTCTAATCTAGGAGAACCGGGTTTGATTCCCCACTCCTCCACATGCAGCAGCTGGTGTGACCTTGGGTCAGTCACAGTTCTCTCAGAGCTGTTCTCTCAAGAGCGGTCCTTGAAAGAGCTCTCTCAGCCCCGCCTACCTCACAGGGGTGTCTGTTGTGGGAAGGGGAAGGGAAAGGAGTTTGTAAGCCACTCTGAGACTCCAAGTGAAGGGCAGGGTATAAATCCAATCTCCTCCTTCTCCTCCTCCTCTTCTTCGCTACTGGACTTGAAACTCGCTGTTCTACAGCAGACCAACATGGCTACCCTCTGAAACTTAGTCCATTTGATTTCCTTTGCCGTTTTTTCCTGTTCCATTCATTTCCTTCATGGCATTTTTACCTCAGAAACATTACTTTTACTAGCAGATTTAGTAATTTTGGTCAAGGAGGTGACAGTGTGGTTCAAGAGAAAACTATACAAGAAACCCCAGCCTCAGCCATTTTGAAGACTTGCTGGTGGGGGGAGCGTGGCACAGAAATTTTTTCACAACTAAACTTTCAAACTGAACCAAACAATATCCAGTGGCAACGCCGATGCCGGTGGACGGGCCTCCCCGCCTGACTCAGCCGGGTGGGCAAACCTCTTTCCACGGATCGGGTTTTTGCCACAGACAGTTAATGCACCGCAGATACACACGCTCAGAGCCGCTTGTTAATTTGTTATCATTTAAAGTCATTCCCTTCGTAAAATGTCAACAGAGTTTTAAGAAGACACCACCTGGCAAGGTTCCTGCTGCGGCTGTGTAATTCCCTCCACAGGCCTGCCAAACTGTTGTAATTAAAGCAAGTGGGATTTGAAGGGCTGCGATGAAGCGCGTCGCTAATTCGCCTGTCTTTGTGCAAAAAAAAAGAGAGCAAAAATTAATATATAAAATCCTGTCATGGAAGCCAAGGGGGGGGGGGAGAGGGCGAGAAAGAGAGAGAGAAAGCAGCAGGTTTGGTGTCAGGCACCAGCAGCGGGAAACAGGAAATCCATCTTTGCGCAGGCCTTTCAAGTGTCTGACGGCCGGCAAGTTAACAGCAGCAAAGGAGAGTTTTTCCGCAGGCTTCAGAATCCCAGCATCACGCAGTGACATAACTTTCTCTCTAACACACTGACAAAACGAGAAGTCCTTTCCAAACCATTTGTGGCGGTGAGAGTGTTGTAGCAGGTTCGTGGAAAACCCGGTTCGAGTCCCCACTCTGCTGAGAAAGCTCACCAGGTGATCTTGGGCCTGTCAAAGTCTCTCGGCCCCTCCTACCTCACAGGTTTGTTGTTGCTGTGAGGATACAGCAGAGGAGGTGAGAATGATGTGGAAGGCTCCATTCTACTCACGGTCAGTGCAAGAAGCACACCGCGGTTGCCATCCAGTATGGGAAGACAAAGAAGAAGAAGAAAAGGAGGAGGAGGAGGAGGAGATTGGATTTATACCCTGCCTTTCACTCAGAGTCTCAGAGCAGCTTTCTATCTCCTTTCCCTTCCCCTCCCCACAACAGATACCCTATGAGGTAGGTGGGGCTGAGAGACCTCTTTCGAGAACTGCTTCTAAAAGGACAGCTCTGACAGAGCTGTGGGTTGCCCAAGGTCATCCAGCAGCTGCAAGTGGAGGAGTGGGGAATCAATCCCGGCACTCCCAGATTAGAGTCCATGCACTTAACCACTACACCAAACTGGGAACACTGGGGAACTCCTAGGAAGGAGAGAGGAGCAAGGCTAGGCCGAAGCTGGAGTGGCTGTACCCAAAAGGGAGATCTGGAGAAGGAGCCGCCAACCCAAAGGCAGCTGACCGTCAGAGCAAATTCTGGGCCTGAACTGGAGACCAGAGTTCCCTTTTGGGGCAGAAGGGTGGGACAGAAAACCTCTTCATAGTTTAATTAATGTTAGCATCTTTTAATGCTGGAATGTTTTATATGGTTTTAGGACTATTTAAATTGCCTTCTTGTGTGTTTTTATTCTTTTATGTAAGCCGCCCTGAGGCAGCCTTGCCTGGGAGGGCGGGGATTTAAATCTGATAATAAATAAATAAATAGATAGATAAACTGTCCTCTCTTCTGTAGTCCAGGCAAAGGCTGAAAGCGCCATGTACATTCGGCCTAGCTAATCCCGAGGTGTCAGACTGCCTGCCAATCTAGGGTTGCCACACTCCACGTGAGAGACTGTGGCTCGGTGGCAGAGCATCTGCTTGGCATGAGGAAGGTCCCAGGTTCAATCCCGGGAATCTCCAATTAAAGGATCAGGTTGCAGGTGATGGGAAAGACCACTGCCTGAGACCCCGTAGAGCTGCCAGTCTGAATAGACAAGACTGATGTGACGTTCCAATGTTCTGGTTCACCATAAGGCACCGGCTGTGTGCCATGTCACCCTGGTCTCCAGTCTGCAAAGGTCAGTTCCCCTGGAGGAAATGGCAGCCCTGAAGCATCTACGGCATCGCGTCCCACCCCCTTCCCCAAATGTGGCCCTCCCCAGGCTCCACCGCCCAAATTTCCAGGAATCTCTCAAGCTGGAGATGGCAACCCCAGGGGCCAACGTGGGCCCTTGCCTGTCCACTCTGGGGCCTCAATAGGGCCCTATTCGGCAACAGCTTTACTGCCATAATGGGGGCGCTCATGCAAGAGACCACTACAAATCGCGGTGAAAGATGTTCGGTCCCCTTTTGCCAAAATGACTCCCATTAGGGGCCGAAGATGACCGTCTCAGCTGGGGCACCGCGGGGCCTAATGAGGCAGGCTGAGCCAAGACTGTCTTCATCGTGGGGAGGGAAGGAAAGGGGGGGGTTTGGCCACAACCCTGTGATTAGAGAGCACTTTGGAGACACAGACAGACAGAGGAAAAACAGACGGGCCCCCTCTTTTCCTCCGCTGGGCGATTGCAGCCATTTAACAGCCTTTAATAGCCTCTGCTCCCCCCCTCCACCCCGAAGACGAGAGCAGTCTCTCTTCTCCCTGCCTCCTCTGTTTGAAAACTTTTCCTCCTCTCCGCCCGCCTTGCAATTTTAACTTCACTCTTCATTTCTTTCCCTCGGCTGGCTCCCGGGCAGCCACGGCTCCGGCACTTGAGTGCGGCTGGCTGAAAAGATGGGAGTTTAAGGTGCAACTCCATAGAAGTGGGAACGCCACAGTTGCCAACCTCCCGGTAGGACCTGGGTATCTCCTGGAATTACAACTGTTCTGCAGACCACAGAGGTCAGTTCCCCTGCTCTGGAGCAGTGTTCCCTCTAAGCTGAGTTAGTGTGAGCGAGCTCACAGTTCTTTTAGCCTCCGGCTCACACATTTTTGCCTTAGCACAGGAAGGAGGGCTCCAGAGCAGACTAATTTAGGCAGCAGCCAAATCGCTCGCTCACAACTTCAATGCCGGTAGCTCACAAAGTAGAATTTTTGCTCACATGACTCTACAGCTTAGAGGGGAGCATTGCTCTGGAGGGCGGACTTGATGGAATTATAACCCCTGAGGTCCCTCCCCAAATCTCCAGACATTTCCCAACTTGCAGGGGGCAACCGTAGCAGCGTGCAAAGGCCAGTCAGGCTTTGCAGGATACAGCAAAAACTCCGGCCGGCTTTGCTCACAAGACTCCCCAACTTAGAGGTTTAGAGAAGCGCACACGAAAACTTATACCCAGAATGAAACTTTGTTGGTCTTAAAGGTGCTGCTGGACTCGAAAACTTTGTTCTGTTGCTTCAGAACAACACAGCTCCCCATCTGAATCTGTGTTACAAAAAGAAAGTTACCCCAGTTTCTCCCCCCCCAGGTTGGGAAATCCCTAGAGATTTGGGGGTACAGCCTGGGGAAAGCGGGATTTGGAGACAGAAGGGACCTCAGTGGGGTACAGTGCCATAGAGTCCACCCTGCATAGCAGCCATTTTCTCCAGGAGACCTGTGATCTCTGTTATCAGGAATCAGTTGTGATTCTGGGAGATATCCAGGGTCACCTGAAAGTTAGCAACTGTACAGGATGGCCCTGCTGAGATCTCGGAGCCCCAGTGAGCATGCCCCCTTAGCAACAGGATCGGCACCAGACTACACACTACAAGCAGATGTGTCGCAGGGCTCTTTTTGTAGAAAAAGTCCAGCAGGAACTCATTAGCATAATAGGCCACACCCAACAGCAGAAACTCATTAGCATATTAGGCCACATCCCTGACAGCACAGCCCATTAGCCCATTAGGCCGCACCCCCATGTTACCAGAAGTGTGGTCATCCAGCCACACCCACCTTTTGCTTGTTATTCTGTTCACCTTGTTTGTTGTCAAAACCAGGGCTTTTTTTGAAGCAGGAACTCCTTTGCATGTTAGGCCACACACCCCTAATGTAGCCAATCCTAATGAGTTTCTGCTGTTGGGTGTGGCCTATTATGCTAATGAGTTCCTGCTGGGCGTGGCCAACTTGGGAGCCAGCTGGAACTCCGTTCCTGTGCGTTCCTGCCCAAAAATAGCCCTGGATGTGTACCATCATCCCTGTGTGCATTTTGAAGAGCCACAAAGTGGCCCATTTGAAACAGAACTCAGGAGACGCCTGAATGCTTCTTCCTGGGTTCTCTAGAAGGAGCAGATTACTTTCGGCTTCTAAAAAAGGTTTTGCGGTGATTCGGGGTTTGGGGTTCAGGCTAAATAACACACAGCAATGAGAGTGGTCTTGAGTTTCAATGAATCCGATCATCTGGGAAAAGGTTGTAGTACTTTCGTTACCGGTTAACAGCTGGGAACACACAGAGGATCTCTGCAGATGGAGACGACTCCCATCAGCGGAGTAGGACTTCACCTCCCTGCACACCGCAACCCCAAATGCTCCCTAAAAATGCTTCTGCTGGGGAACAGCTTGAGGGGGGAGCCAGAGGTCTGAAGTGGGAAGGCTCCGTCGGCAACAGCCACCTCTTCTACATGTAGAAACCCTCTTCTGGATTGAGCCCGACAGATTTATAGAAGGAAAAGAAACACTGTCCATACCAGCTTGCAGGAGCTGTTCGGCTAGTTCAAGGGCAGTTTGGACTTATGCTACAAAAATAGCTACATAAATAGCAACAGAGAGAGAGAGACAGACAGAGAGACAGAGAGATGCAGAGGCTAAATTTCCTGTTTGAAGAAAACTGGAAGGAACATAAGAACATAAGAAGAGCCCTGTTGGATCAGACCAATAGTCCGTCTAGTCCAGCATCCTGTCTCACACAGTGGCCAACCAGTTCCTCTGGACAGCCAACAACAGGGCATAGAGGCCGAGGCCTTCCCCTGATGTGGCCTCCTGGCTCTGGGATTCAGAGGATGAGTGCCTCTGAATGTGGAGGTTCCCCTCAGCCACCAGGGCTAGGAGCCATTGATAGATTTATCCTCCGTGAATCTATCTAATCCCCTTTTGAAGCTGTTTATTCCTGTGGCCATCACTACATCCGCTGGCAGTGAATTCCACATTTTAATCACTCTCTGTGTAAATTAGCATTTCCTTTTGTCCGTCATGAACCCTACTGCCCACCAACTCCACTGGATGCCCTCAAGTGCTAGTCTTTTGGGAGAGGGAGGAAAATGTTTCGTTGTCTACTCCCTCCACCCCAGGCATAATTTTATAAACCTCTCTCACGACCCCCACCCCCCCAGTCCTAGACTCTTCAGCCTTTCCTCATAGGGAATGTGCTCCAACCCTGCCTACCGGAAGTGTGACATCCCCTCAGCGAAACGGCCTGTCTGAGTCCAAGCTGTACAGTTTTGAAAAATAAATAAATAAATCTGGTGATTTCCAGTGCCGGTCTCATGACGCCGAAACCCACGGTGAGGGCGCCGCTGAAATACGTATCTCTATTCACATCCTCACCAGGGATGTGGCGCTTGGAACGGAGCTTGCCGCAGTTGCCAAAAGAGATTTCTCAGCTCCCCGAAGAGATGCAAAGCCTTTAATTTTTAATAGCAATTAATGTGCTTGGGGAGAAGAGCAAGGGTGGAAGCGAGGAGCCAGGGCACACAAAACCCAGAAGGCAAAGAGATCGGGGGGAGTGTGTCGGGGTCAATTTCCCAGGGTGAGATGGGTGGTGGTGGATGAATTTGGGCCCTGTCATTTATTTGCTTGATACGCTTAGAAAGCAACCTGAAGTAGGTCTATTCAGAATCCGACTCTAGTCTACTCAGTGGGGCTTACTCCCAGGAGAGTGTCCTTTGGATTGCAGTGGTACATATCACCTGTCTGCATTATAAGATCTTAATAATCTGACATCTTAACCACTACACCACACCACCTCTCAGTTCTGTGTATGTGTGAAGAGATACTGAATCACACTCCCAGTGGGAGGAAAAGCACAGAAGAATCATCAGTTCTCAAAGAAGGCTGCCTGTTGTGTCTCTGTATGAACCATCAAGAGGGCTGCCTGTTGTGTCTCTGTATGAACAACTTCCTTGGCACTCTCTCTCTCTCTTATTTTCTATCCCACCCTTCCTCCAAGGAACCCTGGGTGACCTACATTATTCTTTCTTATTCCATCACAACAGTCCTGTGAGGAAGCTTGGACTGAGAGTGACTGGCCCAAAGTCACCCAGTGAGTTTCTTGGCAGAGTAAGGATTTGAACCTGGGTCTCTCGGATCCTATTCCAACACTCTAACCACAACACCATGCATCCAATCATTAGCAACAATGTCTGGGGGGAATGGACATTTCACCCACCAACCCCCGCATGATGGAGGCTATACACCACTGTTGACAGCATTTTGGAGGCAGGAGAGCATTAGGGCACAGGAGGCCATTAGAGCCAGTTTGCTGTAGTGCTTAGGAGCCCAGACTCTAATCTGGGAGAGCCGGGTTTGATTCCCCCACCCCTCCACATGCAGCTGCTGGTGTGATCTTGGGTCAGTCACAAGTTCTCTCAGAGCTGTTCTCTCACAAGCAGTCCTCAAAAGAGCTCTCTCAACCCCACCTACCTCACAGGGTATCTGTTGTGGGGAGGGGAAGGGACAGGAGATTGTAAGCCGCTCTGAGACTCCTTCGGGTAGTGAAGGGCGGGGTATAAATCCAATCTCTTCTCTCTCTCTGATGCTGGAACAGCTAGAGGGAGGAGGGAAATTGGGGGGCCCTCCAGATCCGCACCCAGACCAGGCAGAAGACACCCAGGGCAGGTTGCTCTCACAGCAAGGAGTCGGGAGTCTTAAAACAAAATCCCTCCTCAGATGTAAAGGCACATCCAGTTTTAAGAAATGTGTGTTCTTGAGAAAACAAAAGTTTGGGAATCAGCAAGTTAGGTTAGAGGTGTTAGAGCCAGTTTGGTGTAGTTGTTAAGTGTGTGGACTCTAATCTGGGAGAACCGGGTTTGATTCCCCACTCCTCCACTTGCACCTGCTGATGTGACCTTGGGTCAGTTACAAGCTCTGGCACAGCTGTTCCTGAAAGAGCAGTTTCTGTCAAGAGCTCCCTCAGCCCTTTCTCCCTGATTCTAGCACAGTGACTGGCTTAATCGAGGGATCCCTGGATCCCGCGGCCTCAAGATATCCCTGCTGTCTCCTGTTGCCTCCCCCCCAACTCTTGCCGCTATCCCAGATATCTCTGCCGAGCTTAGAACAGGCACTCTAGAAACCTTCGGGATTCAGTCACAAGTTCAGCAAAACCAAACCTTTGCATAGAGAAACGGGGGGCCGGGGGGGGGGACACACAAGTCATTTGTATCCAGCCCCAAAAGGCCCCGGGTTCTGCTCTAAAGGGCAAGCCCCTTAGCGTGCCCCTCCTGGCCCCGTAGTCGCTCTGTCGAGTTGTGTTTTTCCACAACACAGATGATAAAGCAACCGACTGTTTTGCGTGCCACGATTCTAACCAGCCTAATGCCGCCTGTCTCCCCCCCCCCTCAGAGGATAAGGACACGTCTCTGCTATTGTGTGCCCGCATCCTGGCCCAAGAGAAACTTCAATTGCTATGCAGGTCTGCCGAACCCCAGGAAGCCAGCAGGTAATTATTTCGAGCTTTTCCAGCAGCGAAGGTGTAATTACCATCCCCTCAACAGCTCAGGCTAAACGTTCGTGAAAATGGAAATAAAAAAAAAAAGACGCAGGGTTATAATCTCTCGGCGGGTCAGACACCAGCAACGGAAGGGGATTCTAATTGTTTTTGAGGACTGAGACAAGCCGCACGCTCCCTCCGTTGTGGTTAGAGCAAGGCGGCGAGGGAGCGAGGCAGACAGCCCGGAAGGCCTTTTTTCTCTCGTGAAGACCCCTTGCGTCGATACGGGTAAGGGGGGGGGGGGCGGCGCATGCAGCTAGGCACACCGTGCAAGCGGCACACAACAAAAACATGCCCTATTTCAAGAGGACGCCTCCCATTTTAACCAAAGGAGGCCGCCATCTTTAACAGTTCGTATTGTGCAGCAGCAGGCTCCGTCTCACACATGGTTTCTCAGAAGGAAATCATGCTCTGTCCGGTGGAACTGAGGCTGGGTTGGCGCATGCAGCAAATGGAAACGAGGTGTTGGAACAGGCTGTCCCCCCTGCAGGTGGGGGAGAAGTGACTTTTGGAACGCGCCTCAGTAGGAAAAGCAACCCCCTCCCAAAACAAGGGAATCCATGCAAGCAGAAAACCAGCCAGCCAGGTCTACAAATGTGAAGGGACAGTGTGGCGAAATAGCCTGGCGCCCCTGCTCCACAGCTGGCATCAGCACAGTCAGAGGTGGGGCAGCTGTCGGGACCCAGGACTTCTGATGGGCCCCACTGCAGTTTCCCCCTACCTGCAATCAGGGGTCATTTCCTGCAGGAGCGCGCAGGAGCGGAGCTCTGGCAGTAAAGAGCCCAGGGGGCGGGCACATGCAACAAGCCCCACCCCCTGCTCCCAGCAGCCCTCAGTCAGAGCAAGAAGCAGCCAGGTAAGTTGCAGGGCCCCCTCCTCGGGCCCCCCCGCCCAAAACAGTCCAGTGGCACCTTTAAGACCAAGTTTTATTCAGGTACAAGCTCTCCCTCCTCTGTGAGGACAGATCTGCACGTTGCCCCCCCCAATAGCTAGCAATCCAAAACAGTCCAGTGGAGCCTGAGCGGTGGGTGTTGCCTTCCGACACACTTCTGGTGATGTCAGGGGGTGTGGCATACGCAAATAAGTTATGCTAATGTGTTCTGCTAATGAGCTCCTGCACCTCTTTTTCTACTAAATGACCCCTGCCTGCAATACCTGCGTCTGCAGAACAGACAGCCAGGACTGTGTCTTAAATAGGGAACTGGGAGACATAATTGAGAGCAGAACAATGCCTGGCAGCTAGTTAGATTCAGGGGGGTAGCCGTGTTGGTCTGAAGCAACAGACCAAAGTTTGAGTGCAGTGGCACCTTTAAGGCCAACAAAGTTTTATTCTGGGTATAAGCTTTTGTGTGCAGGCACACTTCTTCTAAGAATTAACCTTTGTTGGTCTTAAAGGTGCCACGGCACCCAAGCTTTGGTCTGTTGGCAACTAGCTGGTTTCTCTGAGCTTTGAATGGGGAACACGGTGGACGCTTGCCGGAATGGACAATTGCGGCACTTAAGCGAGGTGCCCAGTATATCTGGTCTGAATGGGGATCGGAGCTATTTCATCAAAAAGCAAATACAAGGGGAGGCAAGCCTATTGCACAAACAACACAGTGAACCAAATCTATTGTGCACGAATACAGAAGCCTATTGCACGAATACAGAAGCCTATTGCACGAATACAGAAGCCTATTGCACGAATACAGAAGCCTATTGCACAAGCCTATTGCACAAACAACACAGTGAACCAAATCTATTGTGTACGAATACAGAACAGCAATGCAGAAAAACCATGGAGGGAACTGCAAAGCCCGCCTGTCTGAAAACGACATTTGGAAGCAATATTCCCTCTAAGGTGTGGAGTCTTGTGAGCAAAAATTCTACTTTGTGAGCCACTGGCATTAAAGTTGTGACCCAGCGATTTGGCTACTGCATAAGTTAGTTTGCTCTGGAGCCGTCCTTACTGAGCGAAGACAAAAAATGTGTGAGCCGGAGGCTAAAAAACTGTGAGCTAGCTCACACTAACTCAGCTTAGAGGGAACATTGTTTGGAAGAGGTGATACTAATTCGGGGGAAGGGGAACTATATGCGGAGCAGGTTGGTGGAAATGGAAGGCAGGTATTACACATCCCTGCGTGCGACGGAGCCTTGTATAGCAGCAGTAAAAGCTTCAGCCCTGCTTGGTTACACACAGGAGTTGAGTCGGGCTGATTAATTCCTCATCGCAGGCCAAGGATTACACGCTTCCCGTGTTCAGCAAACAGGTCAGCAGGACCGAGTGAGCACCTAATTTGCCATGGATGAAAACATGTCACTCCGGGGTGCGGAGCCACGAACTGACTTTTTACAAAGAAGGGAACTCCGACAGGATTCGAAGCAGGAGAGTTTCCAGCCGGCGCAAGTCGTTCTAGCAAAGGGATCCTTTCGAGATTAAGAAGGCTTGTCCAGAGTTGCTGGGACCGAGATCCTGGCTCACGTTCGTGGGTAACACAACATCTGTCTTGTTTGGTGTAGTGCTTAAGTGCGCGGACTCTAATCTGGGAGAACCGGGTTTGATTCCCCACTCCTCCACTTGCACCTGCTGATGTGACCTTGGGC
>NW_015160858.1:448070-505404 GCF_001447785.1 Gekko japonicus | reverse complement strand
AAGAAGAAGAAGAAGAAGAAGAAGAAGAAGAAGAAGAAGAAGAAGAAGAGATTGGATTTATACCCCGCCCTTCACTACCCAAAGGAGTCTCAGAGTGGCTTACAAACTCCTTTCCCTTCCCCTCCCCACAACAGACACCCTCCGAGAGTCCAGGCCCTGCCCCACAACGTTCCTCTCTTCAGCCACTCCCTCTTCCTGCCCACTCTGCTCTTTCCTCCTCACTCAACTCCCCTCCCTCGTCCTCCACCCCTCTTTTTCAGTTTCCTTCTCTTCCTCGTCCTCCTTACTCCTACTGCTTCTTCATCCCAATCATGCCCTCCAAGAGCCAGTTTGGTGTTGTGGTTAAGAGTGCAGACTCTAATCTGGGGGGAGGAGGAGGAGAAGAAGAGGAGGAGGAGGAGGAGGGGAGGAGATTGGATTTATACCCTGCCCTTCACTACCCAAAGGAGTCTCAGAGCGGCTTACAAACTCCTTTCCCTTCCCCTCCCCACAACAGACACCCTGTGAGGTAGGTGGGGCTGAGAGAGCTCTTTTGAGGACTGCCCTTGAGAGAACAGTTCTGAGAGAACTTGTGACTGACCCAAGGTCATGCCAGCAGCTGCACGTGGAGGAGTGGGGAATCAAACCCGGTTCTCCCAGATTAGAGTCCATGCACTTAAAGACTACAACAAACTGGCTGAACCAGATATGATTCCCCACTCTGCCACTTGCAGCTGCTGGGATGACCTTGGGTCAGTCACAGTTCTCTCGAAGCTGTTCTGGAAAGAACAATTCTTAGCTCCCTCAGCCCTGCCTAACTCACAGGGTGTCTGTTGTGGGAAGGAGAAAGGAAAGGAGACTGTAAGATGCTCTGAGACTCCGAGTGAAGGACAAGGTAAAAAGCCAATCTCTTATCTTCTCTTCTCCTCTCAATCTTGACCCCACCTACACTTTCTCAGGAGATGCTGGCAGATTTGGGGAGGGGGTGCCTGGGGATGGCAGAGTTTGGGGACAGTTCTGGGTGACATTCTAGCATGCCTCCCCTAATCTCTATGGTCTTTACCACAGAGACGAGAGGAAATTCCTAGAGTGTCACTATGTGGATGTCATTTCCCAATCCCACTTCTCAATTCCTCGAAGGTGGGAAATTTGGGCTGGGGCCCTCTGCATATCCTGGCAGCCTCCCTGACTCCATGAGGCACCAGTGTGCCACCCCAACATTGACTCAGTATGTGCTGCCCTCTATGCTGGCTGCTCCCACCAGGCTGCACTGCTTGGCCTGTGAGTCTAATGCACTCCCACCACCCCATAAATTTGGATGTGACAGGCGGAGACAGATAACAGTTTTTCCAAAACCCGAAAGCAGCGTTTTGCACAATTCCCCAATGCTCACCCTTGTTTCTTCAGACCTCACTGTTGGTTCTGGTTAAGCAGGTTAGAAATTATGGACACCTATGAACAAAACCAATGAACAGAAACAGTTGCAAATGAGGTACCACCTAAATTCTTTGGAATGAAAGCTTAATACTTAGTGCCATGTTAATTTTTTGGAAAAACAGCATCGCCCCCCCTGCCGCTGCCCCCTGCCACTGATCAGCTCGCCAGTGGGGGGGACGGGACTTACTGACAGCCTAGGTGGGCGTCGCAGTGACGTCACTGCCTCACCAACCAATAGAGGATGCTCTGGTAAGAACATAAGAGAAGCCATGTTGGAGTCAGGCCAATTGTCCATCCAGTCCAACACTCCGTGTCACACAGTGGCCAAAACCCAGGTGCCATCAGGAGGTCCACCAGCAGGGCCAGAACTCCAGAAGCCCTCCCACCATGGCCCCCCAAGCACCAAGAAGACAGCGCATCACTGCCCCAGATGTAGTGTTCCCACTATACCTTGTGGCTAATAGCCACTGATGGAATTTGGGCAAAGACTTTGTGGCAAAAAAGGCAGTTACCACAGAGTTTTTGCCCAAATACCAGAGCTTCCTGCATCACCACCAATACAATGACATCACTTCCAGTGCACGTTAGGAGTGACACTGCCGTGTTGCCGGCGATATCTCTGTGACACCAGGAAAAGGAAGAAGAAGAGATTGGATTTATACCCCGCCCTTCACCACCCAAAGGTGTCTCAGAGCGACTTACAAACTCCTTTCCCTTCCCCTCCCCACGACAGACACCCTGTGAGGTAGGTGGGGCTGAGAGAGCTCTTGACAGCAACGGCTCTTTTTCAAGAACAGCTCTTATCAGAACTACGGCTTGCCCAAGGTCATCCAGTCAGGTGCATGTGGAGGAGTGGGGAATCAAACCCGGTTATCCCAGATTAGAGTCCGTGCACTTAACCACTACACCAAACTGGCCTCCCCCCCACTGCTAGTAAGTCCCCTTCTACCCTCCCCACCAGTTGCCAGTAGAGACCTCACAACCTTCTCTCTCTGAGTTTCCCTCCCAGAAGCCTCTGCATCTAATTTGCAGGTATCACTAAGGGTGTGGTCACACGGAAAGCTTATCCCGATTTCTTCCCGCTATAGATTTGATCGGGAATATTTTTTTTTCGAGTTGGGATGATCACACATCCCTCCCCGAAATGCTTGCATCGTGTGACGAGGCTCCGGGCACCGTCCAGATAGCCGCCCAAGCAGCGGCCCGGCTTATTTTTTTTTTGATTGGCTTTGCGCATGTGCATATATACACATGGCCGAATCACCGTTCCCACTGGGACTCACCATACTCCCTTGTTTTTGCAGGTCCCACTCCCCCAAACAGCCAACAAAATTAACCGGCGACCTACAACCGAGCACTGGAGTCTATATGTGCGCTTGAACGTTTATACATTGAATTTATTCAGCCAGGATGGCTCATGTGCACAACGATGGAAGCTGGGGGGGGGGGGAGACGACATTGCGAGAAGGACGTTCTGAAGACCTAATCGCGATCACTGCGAGAGATGGCTGTCCAGATGGGCGAAATCACCGATTTAAAGCGCAAATATCCGGAAAGTACTTGATTTTCCAGATGTGGCAAAACTCGCTAGGGAACGAGGAGGACTGCGCAAGTGAGCCCACTTGGGTGCGGGAGATGGATGCGGGCGTCTGATCAGCAACTTTAAATGCGAGAGGGAACAGCGGTGGAACCCGATCAAAATGACAGTGTGACCATGGCCTAAGTTTTCCAGGAGGCAGGTTTAGATACCTGAAAGCAACTAAAACAAGTAACAGTTTGCAGAGAATGCCTACAGGGAACAACATGCAGAAGGTCCACAGTTCAATCCCCATCATTTCCAGTTCAAGTATCTCAGGTGTTTGGGAAGGTCTTCTTCTGCCCCAATTCCTGCAGAGTTAGGGGGGGAAAGACCATCTAATTGATGGTGTAAGGCAGCTTTGTATGATTTTACACTGAAACATGGTTTTGTTTGGGGCAATATCCATAGCTTAGTGGTGAAGCCGAAGGGTTCAGGTTCAAGATCCCGCTGAAAAGAATCTCAGGTAGAAGATGTCTTTCTCTGACTGAGATTGTCTCTGCTGGTTAGAGGAGACAGAACTCAGCTAGAAGGATCGTGGGTTTGGTTCAGTTGGAAGGGAGGCTTTATATGCTTCTAAGGCAGGTTACAACCAGATGTGTGTATCCTTCGATCTTATGGGAGCACAGAAAAATTCCAAATTTGGCAGCAGACACTGCCTCAAAATGTAAACAGAATGTATCTCCACCAGAGGTGTGAAGGCTTGGAGAACAGACTGGGGGGAAAATGAGGGGGGAAGACCACCACCCCTTTCCCCCCAGCAATTGTAATACATTTTTCTAACAGAAGTATTGGGAAATTTGGGGGAGTGCTAAAAGACCTCATGAAATATTTTCTCTTTGAGAATGCTTCTTGAGACATGATTTTTCCACACTCAAAATGGAAAAATGGGGAAATTTGGGGGAAATACTGGGGGCGGGGGGCTCCTACAACTCCCCCCTTTTGGAACAAGTAAAATGAAAGACAACTTCTACCTAAAACATGTACTGTGAAAAAATTGAGGTAAGACCATCTACATCATTAGATCGTGATAATTCTTGACACAGTAAACATAAATAACATTTTCAAGATTTTTGTTTTGCAACAATTAGTATGCTATAAGGTGTTTAATGACAAAATGTTATTGACGGGTTCAGTGTTTTTGATGTTATTGTTGATACTTTCTTTTGTTTACTAAAGAATTTGTTTTCTACTTTCTACTTTTATTTTTTCCTACCTCTCATATGGCAAAAAATTAAGATATATGTGCTATGGTAACATAGGGGTGCAGCCAGTGTTCCCTCTAAGCTGAGTTACTGTGAGCTAGCTCACAGTTTTTGAGCCTCCGGCTCACACATTTTTGTCTTCACTCAGGAAGGATGGCTCTAGAGCAAACTAATTTGTGCAGCAGCCCAATCGCTCACTCACAACTTTAATGCCAGTAGCTCACAAAGTAGAATTTTTTGCTCGCAAGACGAGGGAGCATTGCAGGTTACAATTCCTTCTCAGGGATTAGGTATCCTTGCAAATTTTCTTACAGAAAAGGAAGGCATTTAAACTTTTCAATCCCATAAATATGCCTAATGGTACCATTTTATATGTTAACAAAGTTATAAATTATGGATTTGATGGTGTTCAACAGTAAAATAAGTCTAGGTTTAACAGGAAAGTCAGGTATTGCATAGCTTTCAGAACTTGCCAAAATGTCCATTTTCCTCCCAAAACAAAACAAAGACGAACAAACAAACAAACAAACAATCTCTTAATCCCTAACAATTAAAATGGGCTTTCGTTTCAATTAATCATCTAAGGCTTCGGTGGAGAATTAATCAACTAAAATCTTGCAGCCCTATTTGATCTTTTCTGGGCAGAGGAAGGAAGGAAAGAGCATCTTTTCATTTTAAAAAAACGAGGCACCCTGATGGACTCTGAAAAGGCCTTACCCTTTAAGAGGCCCAGCGTGAGCATCTGAAATCCAGGTGCGAGGCGAATGTAAACAGCACAACCTAATTATTAATATGTAATGTACTGCCCTGCCTAGCCACTGGTCACCAGAGAATTGCAAAGTGCTTTCTAAATATTGATCGTTTAAATTACACTATCAATCCCATCCCCCCCCCCTCCACCCAGCCCCGCATCCTCCATCACTGATGGGTAGCTTAGGTCATCTCTGTCTGGATGAATGAGGGAAGGGAACCCAGAGGTGGGGCCTGGGGGGAGAAGGTGGTATAAGGTCGAACACCAGGCAGCTAGCAAAACTGCGCACTGTTTGACGGTCTGCAAGTTAAATAAGTCAGCCTGGATAGATTTCAGCTGTTGCACAGTTCAGGTCTAATGTATCACGATCTTCGACGTGAGCCATGTATCAGCTCAGGGTTAGCAAAGAAATCCGGGCTCTCTCTTGAATCTTGAAAAGGTTAATGCGCATGCTGAATCCTAGTTGTTGGATGTCTGTCCCGAGTCCCGACCAGTGTTCACTCTAAGCTGAGTTAGTGTGAGCTAGTTCCCGATTTTTTTAGCCTCTGGCTCATACATTTTTTGTCTTTGCCCAGGAAGGATGGCTCCAGAGCAAACTAATTTATGCAGTAGCCAAGTCGCTCGCTCACAACTGTAATGCCAGGAGCTCACAAAGTAGAATTTTTGCTCACAGGACTCCACAGCTTAGAGGGGGGCATTGGTCTCAACCTGACTAGGGATGTCCTAGGGTTGCCGGATGCATCCTGGTCCCCAGAGGAGGATGGGGGGGGGGTTGGATTGCTCGTTACAGGCTGGGAAACTCCAGGAGATTTGGGGATGGAGTCTGGGGAGGACAGGGACTTCAGTGGGGTGCAGTGCCTCAGAGTCCACCCTCCAAAGCAGCCATTTTCTCCAGGGGAACTGATCTCTGTAGTCTGGAGATGAGCTCTAACTCCAAGGGAACCCCAGGTTCCACCCCCTCCAGCATGTTCTCTCTCTCTCTCTCTCTCTCTCTCTGTGTGTGTTTGGGTTGCCAACCTCCAGGTGGGACATAGAGTTCTCCCTGAATTACAGCTGATCTCCAGACTATAGCAGTGTTCCCTCTAAGCTGAGTTAATGTGAGCCAGCTCACAGTTTTTTAGCCTCTGGCTCACCCATTTTTATCTGCGCTCAGGGAGGAGGGCTCCAAAGCAAACTGATTTATGCAGCAGCCAAACCGCTCGCTCACAACTTTAATGCCAGTAGCTCACAAAAGTAGAATTTCTGCTCACAAGACTCCACAGCTTAGAGGGAGCCTTGGACTACAGATCAGCTTCCCTGGAGAAAATGTCTCCTTTGGCGGGTGGGCTTTAGGGCACTCTCCCCTGCTGAGGTCCCCCCTCTCCCCAAACCCCGCTCTCCCCAGGCTCCACCCCCAAATCTCTGGGAATTTCCCAACCTGGAGTTGGTAACCCAAGTTTGTGCGTATGATCCTTTTAATTTTTATGCATGGTTAGGAAGACCATTTTCACGTCCCCAGTATTCTTCCGCAAATGTCCCCCCGTTATCGTTTGTTTCTGTTGTAGCATTCTGGCACTTTTTTTTTTTTTTAACCCGGTGTGCCATTTAACAGACGCAGAAACAGGTGTCCATTTTAATGGCAATAGTTCTGTCAGATTTGGTTGTGGGGAAAAGACAGCTGTGGTTATGCATCCCAAGTGTGGAGAAATTACAAAAGGGACGACCTTTATTGACACGGAATTCCGACCTTCACTGACCTTCAAACCAACCTTCACTGACATGGAATTCCATGATGTCCCTTGCCCACTGCAGTGCCTTCCCAGCCACAAGTAGATAATTTTTAAAATTTATTTTATTTATTTTTATTTATTTATAATATACAAAGGATCCGGATATTAGTAACTCCGTTTTGTTGGTCTTCCTCAGTGATAACTATATACATTCTTCACAAACTTAACTTTGCATGAGCGTCTGAGGTAATTATCACGAACAAAATCTCCGAAGAAATTCCAAGAAAACAACTTCCACAGACGGGCAACCAGTCCTAACAATTAGAAAGAAATCACTTCCAAAACGTCTATCCTCTGGTAGTGTCTCTGTGACTTGTATTTTCATGATTTTTTTATACTATACCCATTGGGAGGAACCTGAACTTGAATAATTGCAATTATATCTCGTTTGTACTTATTGGTTACTATTCATTATTGTTACTTACATTGGTAATACGCTTGTGATATAGAGTTGTAGCATCTTCTTTGCACAGCTCTGCCTGGTATTTTGCTCTTTGCTGTGTTCTCTCCTGTTCCTTTCCAGCCATGAGGGAAATGTTCCCTCTAATCCCCCCCCCCCAATGTAGTGGAGCAGTCCACATCCTGAGCAGAAAAGCACTGCTGTAACCAGGGCTATTTTTGGGCAGGAACGCACAGGAACAGGGTTCCGGCTGGCTCCCGAGTTGGCCACGCCCAGCAGGAACTCATTAGCATAATTTATTTATTTATTTATTATTTCAATTTCTATACCGCTCATAACCCCTAGTGGGTCTCAGAGCGGTTTACAATTGTCTACTTGCGTAGCATATACCTATCTAGGGTCACAATTTTTCAGGGGGGGTTTTTTTCCCTACCAGCACCCATGCGGCAGATCTTCTTCCATTTCTTCTCCTGGTGGCCTCGTTGTTGTTCCTGACGATACTGGCGATGTTGCGACCAACTTCCGGCAGGCTCTGCTGGCTTCCGTCAATGCACAGTTGCTTCGGGCGCAGCTTCCGGCTCTACGTCCTTTCGGCTCCAGCCGTGCTGCGTCCTTGTTGCCGCTGCGTCATCTGGCTCCGCCTCCGCTCACTCTGGTCGCCGCCCTCCAGGATCGCCACTGCTCCGTCGTCGCCCGGCCGCCATACTGCTCGCCTGCCGCCTGCCGCCGCCTGCTGCTGCCGCCGTCATCCAACCGCACTCCTGGCACGGAACCAGGAGGAGGGTGCCTCCCTGCCACCTAGGGCAGGTACCCATTTGTCTACTTGTTAATTACTTTCGAGCTGCTGGGTTGGCGGGAGCTGGGACGAGGGTCGGGGGCTCAACCCGACCGCGGTGGGATTCGAACAGCCATTAAGGCTGTTCGCTACAGATGTTACCTGCAGGTGTCGTATTGCCTGCGCCACCGCTCCCACACCCAACAGCAGAAACGCATTAGGATTGGCTACATTAGGGGTGTGTGGCCTAACAGGCAAAGGAGTTCCTGCTACAAAAAAACCCCTGGGTTTTGACAATAAACAAAGTAAACAGAATAAGAAGCAAAAGGTGGGTGTGGCTGGATGACCACACTTCTGGTAGCATGGGTGTGGCCTAATATGTTAATGAGCTGTGTTGTTAGGGTGTGGCCTATTATGCTAATGAGTTTATGCTATTGGGTGTGGCCTATTATGCTAATGAGTTCCTGCTGGGCTTTTTCTACAAAAAAAGCCCTGGCTGTAACCTTGAAATGGGCAACGGGCAGTGCAAGGCCCTGGGTGGCTCCGTATTGCTGCCGAGCGGGGCTTCCGGTGTTCATGGACGGCCGCTCACCCCCACAGCTTAAAGGGGACACTGCATGAAGGACACCCAAAGGGAAGTGGATGGGAGATCTCGTGGGTGGGATCAGCGCACAGGAACAAATTTGTCAGCTGACAAGTTGTCTGATTGCCTTTGGCGGCTCGGGACTCGGCCCCAGGAAATCAGGCAGGGAAACGTACATCCTAAGCTGGTGTCCGCTTCAGGAATGAGATTCGAGTCCCGTAGCAACTTAGAGGCCAACAAAATTTCCAGGATAGAAGCTTCCGAGAGTCAGAGCTCCCTTCGTCAGACACAAACAGGAGCGTGGTTCACACACTGACGGGACCAGGCTGGATTGGCCCATCTGGTACGGTGGGAGGCAAGTTTCTCCACACTTAGGAGCCGTAACAGCTGGAGGTTACCTCCACATGTAGAGGCAGTCCAGATGCTGCGGATGAGATGGAGGTCAAAGCAATTAGCCTCAGTTAACACCTTTGTTTACGGGTCATCGCAGAGATGACTGAGCTCTCCAAAGACTGGCCTAGAGGGATATTTGGTCTGATCCAGTAAATCCATACTTATATACCTAATCCGATAAGGGTTGTTTCCACACCAGCCTTTTTAGCTTCGGACTGCCCTGATACCTTAATTCAGTTTAAACCAAGAATCCAGATATCCTTGTTGCAACCTGTTGATTTCTGTCTTGTTTTTGCATCAAATGGCAACAGCAGGCAGTTCCAGGTGGCCAGTAAAAGTGCTATTAAAGATTCCCTTTAAAATGCCCTTTCTCCTCCCAGCTTAATTACTTCCTGTTTTTCTCATTGCCAGACACTTCTCTTACAGCACTCATAGAGCAGTGGTTAATTATTAATTTCCATTTCCTTGGGGAAGTGTGTGCGTGTGAGAGAGAGAGAGACGGAAAGAAAGCGAGAAAGGCTACTTTTCACTTTGCAGCCAACGAAAGCCACTGACTTGTCTACCAAGATGGGTAGCCATGTTAGTCTGTCTGTAGCAGCAGAAAAGAGCAAGAGTCCAGGAGCATATGAAAGACTAACAAAACTTGTGGCAGGGGATGAGCTTTCATGAGTCACTGCTCACTTTTTCAGATACAGCCAGAATGTGAGTCCATCTGTCGTTATATCTTGGAGAGTGGAATTTTATGCCATCATGTGTCAGTAAATGCCCTTTCACCCTCTACATTGGACCAACAGGCCAGTCCCTACAACAAAGAATAAATGGACATAAGCCTGACATTAGAAACCACAACATTCAAAAACCAGTGGGGGAACATTTTAACCTTCCAGGACATTCAGTTGCTGACCTAAGAGTAGCAGTTCCCTTACAAAGGAATTTCAAAGGGAGATTAGAGAGACTGCTGAATTGCAACTGATAATGAAGAAGCTCAAGACAATGCATCCTCTTGGACTGAATCCAGAC
Source organism: Gekko japonicus (assembly GCF_001447785.1). Classification (NCBI taxonomy): domain Eukaryota; kingdom Metazoa; phylum Chordata; class Lepidosauria; order Squamata; family Gekkonidae; genus Gekko; species Gekko japonicus. The sequence goes on along the minus strand of NW_015160858.1, from coordinate 495,516 downwards.
CTAGGTTTCCTGTCTCATTACCAATGCTGATTTCTCCATGCCCACGCCCCTACTACCTATCACACCTAAACCAATCATGCCTCCTATTGTCATTCACCGGCTATTGTCATTTGCCTGCTATTGTTGTTCAGCATCTAAAATCACTCCACTCTCCAAGATATAACAACAAATGGACTCACATTCTAGCTGTATCCAAAGAAGTGAGCAGTGACTCACAAAAGCTCATCCCCTTCCACAAATTTCATTAGTCTTTAAGGTGCTCTAGGACTCTTGTTCTTTTCTACTGTGAGGTAGGTTCAGCTTAAAGAGGGTGTTCAACCCCCCTGTCCTTTTATGAAGATCTTGAATTCATTGCCACACAAAAATGGTTGCCTTGCCCAGCTCCTCTGTACAAACTTTGTGCTCCGAGTCTCCAACTTTGGTGTCCATAAGTTTGACTGGCCAGCCTCAAAGTGACGTACCTTAGCTTCCACCCAGCCAAACTGAACTGATACCTTACAACGAATGTATTAATTCTCGGAAAGAACTGGTCACCTTTGAAGAAACAGGAAGTAATTAAAGAATGCAAACAGGAGTTACTTCTGGGTAGACCTACAGTAGGCTCTTATCTGTGGGAATGGAAATAGGGGGGTGGACAAATTCACGGAGGACAGGGCTATCAATGGCTACTAGTCACAATGAACATTGACTCCCTCCAGTACCAGAGGCAGAATGCCTCTCTGAATCAGTTGCTGGGGAACATGGGTGGGCGTAGGCCCGTGGCCAGGATTTTGTGGCTTGTGGGGCAATTTTTTTTCAGGTGGGGTTGAAGATCTCAGTGCAGAAAGAAAAGCCATTTAGCCAATAGAAAGCTGTTACCAGGATAGATCTCTACATTGCAAGCTGTCAACCACACTAGATGACAGTTCTCAGCTGCTGCAAGTTAATCACTTCTGCAAGCCTAAGCAACAGTTCTGATAACAAACCAGCAGGTGGGGGTGATGACTTCTATAGTCAAGAAAGCTAACACTTAGGCAGAAAAACTCTATAAAAGGAGACAAGTTTCTTGATAATGAGTTAGAAGGGACCCTAGAGGTCACCTACTCCAACCCCCTTGCTCAGTGTGGGAATCAGTCAACTACAACACCCCACTCTGCTTAAAGGAGCATACGCCTTTAAATATGTTTTTAAACGACTGGGAAAAGCATTCACAGGAGACATTTTTGTGAGGCTGTGCCTTTACGAAAGGGGGCAGAGCCCCCAAAAGGCCCCCCATAGCTATGGGCCCGGGTGGGAGGATGCTGTTGCAGTCATCCTGCTTGTGGGCTGCCCAGGGGCCACTGGTCAGCCCATGTGAACGGAATGCTGGACTTGATGGGCCTTTGGTCTGATCCAGCAGGGCTCTTATGCTCTTAAACACAGCCCCTCTATTAGTTACTGCATGAATTCCCCATTTCCGTCCTGCCTGCAGCTGAATGTCAAAAGGGGATCCAATTATCCAGGATGGTGAAAACCATGGCTGACTGTGAAGAGCTCCAAAAGGATTTCCACGAACTGGGTGAGTGGGCGACAGTATGGCAAATGAAGTTCAGTGTTGGTAAATGTAAGGTGATGCGTGCTGGGATGGAAAAAAATCCCAACTTCAAGTATAGGCTAATGGGATCTGAACTTGCTGAGACTGAGAGGGAAAAAAGATCTTGGGGTCATAAAGGATAGCTCCGTGAAAGTGTCAACCCAGTGTGCTGTAGCAGTGAAAAGGGAACACTCACGGAGGGGGAGAGAGCCACATAGGCTGCTCTGAGTCCTTACTGAGGAGAAAAGTGGGGTATAAAGGAGGAGAAAGGTGGGGTATAAATGAAATAGATAAATATTGGAAATGGAGGATGCCAGGTCCAGTGCACTGAAATCAATGGGGTAGACTTCGTCTCTGGACGGAGGACAGGCCCGCTTCCACTGTTTTCAATGAGTGGTAGCCCTGGTGTCCATAGACCAGGTCTCTCTCCCCCCTCCCACGTAGCGTCCAGTGAAGACACGAAGAAGAAGAGAAGAGATTGGATTCATACCCTGCCCTTCACTCAGAGCCTCAGAGCAGCTTACTATCTCCTTTCCCTTTCCCTTCTCCTCCCCTGTGAAGGAGGTAGGGCTGAGAGAGCTCTGACAGAAACTGCTCTTTTTCAAGAACAGCTCTGACACAACTATGGCTTGCCCATATCTATCTGTGTGCATTATTAAGCTGCTTTTAATGCCTTTCTTGTTCGCCGTCTGGGGACCCTAAGTTGAGCGGAAAGGTGGCTGAAGTTTTTTACTTTGCTGGCTGCCTGCCTCGGGCTATGGAAGCTGGTCAAAATGGGCAGCATATTTCCCTTGGGTTTGCCATTGGCAAGTCAGCCCAAAAGGGATGACCCAAAGGAACTACCTTTCAGTTAGTGCTCTGGCCAAGAACCACACCTGTGTGTGTGTGTGTGTGTTTGTGTTGAAGTCTGTGGAGATAGGCGTTGGGAGTGAATTGGTATTTTTGTAGACTGCTTTAGTGAGTCTGATTATATTACTGCTGGCATTTAGGGGAGGTTATAGGGAGGAGCTGTGGTGGTTCAAGTGGTTAAGACGCTGAAGTGCAGGCTGTGGAAGGTCGGTAGTTCAGCAGTTCGAGACCCGAGTGTGCTGCATGATGGGGTGAGCTCCTGTCTCTAGTTCCAGCTCCTGCCAACCTAGCAGCTTGAAAGCAAGAAATTGCAAGTAGATAAATAGGTACTACTTCAGTGGGAAGGTAACAGCGTTCCGTGCGCCTTGGTGTTTAGTCATGCCGGCCACATGATCATGAAAAGGTCTTCGGACAGCGCTGCTCTTCGGCTTTGAAACGGAGATGAGCGCAACCCTAGAGTCGGATTCGACTGGCTTTCGAACAAGGGAACCTTTACCTTTATAGGGAGGGAAGAAATGCTGCTATCAGCAGAGTCTGTGATAGGGGAAGATTTGGCAGTAGGAGAAGGAAGGGCCAGGTATGGAGATTTAAAATTTCCGGAAATTTTGAAGCCATGGGAAAAAAACCTGTTTTCCCTCCCCCCAGGAAAAACAGAACTTTTTGAAAAAAATGGGGGGAAATGCAATATTAGTACTCTTTATAGACTGAACATCACTTTGTTACTTTGGGAACATAAAATGCACTGTGCATAAATTGGCTTGGCATAAAAGTGTCATGTTTGATACATTAAAAGTACAGCTTATTCAGAAAAGAGTAACAGATTGAATTTACTTTTTACTTTTTTTTATTTTTTCGTTACAAATGGAACGACAAAGTCCTGAAATGTAAAGTATGTGGCAGGGGATGAGCTTTCATGAGTCACTACTGAATTCTTCAGATACAGCTAGAATGGGAGTCCATCAGCCCTATTTATTGGAAAGTGGAATGAATTTCAAAGGGAGATTAGAAAGAGATGATATCTTATGCCGAGTCAGTTACATAAAATAAACAAAAATTACAATCCAAATTGTTACAAAAATTGTGGTCACCAGGCAGATTTTATCCACTGTTAGTGGACTTGTGAATGAATACAATTGTACTGGAAAGATATTGTTCAACAAATTACACAAATAACAAATTATGATTTACCTTTAGTACCAGAACTGTTTCTACTTAATTTTTGGAAGCAACCTTTAAAGGATAAAAGTAAAATGAAATTAATATCAATATTTGTTAGCTATAGCCAGAATTACATTGACAGCTAAGTGGAAAGATAAGAAAATACCTATGATCGAACAATGGCAAGCTCGACTTTGGGACTACTTTATCATGAGTAAAATCTCAGATAATTATATCAAAGTAAATAATTCTACCACTAAATCTGTTGAAGTATGGGTTCCTGCAGTTCAATATATAACTGAAAAAGACACACTTACAAAAACTACACTGTATCAGGATATGTTATTTCTCATAATCAACAGATATGAAAATGTTATTTTGGTGACTGTCTAGAGGTTGTATGCTATTTTATATATATAGTTTCTTAAAATAAGTTATTTTGTGGAACTCTAAAAAGAAAGAAAGGAAGAGAGAGACTGCTGAATTGCAACTGATAATGAAGCTGAAGAAAGTGTATCCACCTGGATTTAATCGAGACCTAGGTTTCCTGTCTCATTACCAATGCTGATTTCTCCACACTTATTACCTCATCTGCAGATCTTACCTAATTCAAATCATGCGTGCTATTGTCATTTGCCTGCAAATGTCATTTGGCATTTGAAATCATTCCACTTTCCAATAAATAGGACAGATGGGATTCGTTCAGACGCGCCGTTTGATCTGGTGTTGTGACAGTTCAGCACGGATTTTATATGCATGATCACACAGTCAACATCTGCCTCCTGTCCCAAGCTGTTGGTTTCCGGCTCAAAACCCCTTTAACCCGGAGTACTTTGTTACTAGGTCCCAAAGTGGTGTTTTCTCAGCTCTCCCGTTTAAAGCCACAGTTTCCCCTGTGTGATCACTCCTTCGGTGTCAAGCCACTTCCGATTATTTAAACCCCCTCCCTGCTCGGAAGCCCGAGGCTTCTGCTTTTCGGCCGCCATTTTTTTTTGTGCGTCAGCAGCAATGGTCCCTCTAAGCTGTGGAGTATTGTGAGCAAATATTCTACTTTGTGAGCTACTGGCATTAAAGTAGTGAGCGAGCAATTTGGCTATTGCATAAATTAGTTTGCTGTGGAGCCATCCTTTGTGAGCTGAGACAAAAACGTGTGAGCCAGAGGCTAAAAAACTGTGAGCTAGCTCACACTAACTCAGCTTAGAGGGAACACTGGTCGGCAGTATGTGCATAAGCGGAGCTCCGCTCCCGCGTTTTTAAAACCAACATTTAAACGGTCACTAGTTTTGAGTTTGGGATACCAAAGAGGCCAGTTTTGGGCTAAAAGTTTAAAGGGTTCTGTCAAAGTGGTGAAATCACAGTGCTCTGCGGAACTGTCAAGCGAAATCCGTAATTTGCCCTAGTGGCTCTGCGCATGCGCGAGGATAAAGTTTTTAAAATTCCACAGATGAACAGTTATGTGCATGCGCAAACTGAGAAACAAACAAACAAACAAACACAACACACGCTCCCATGTGATCACAATTGTCCAGAGTAAAAATAATCGCGTCAGAACCGGACCAGTTTAAACCGCTCTCAGCACGCCATCTGAACGCACCCATAAACTCCCATTCTAGCTATATCTGAAGAAGTGAGCAGTGACTTCACGGAAGCTCATACCCTGCCCCATACTTTGTTAGTCTTTAAAGTGCGACTGGACTCTTGCTGTTTTCTACTACTACAGACAGACTAACACGGCCACCCATCCCAAAATGTAAAGAACACCTGAATTATAAGGAAGCTTTTTTGCCAGTTTATGAGAGCAGGCAAAAAACACAACCCCCCCCTTCATAAAACCCAAATCGTATCCTCCGTATTTTCCCAGCATTTGAATTGTATTCCAGCACTTGCTTATCATCCGTGAACAGAAACTGCAATGATTAGATACTTTACACGGGGAGGGTGAACACCGGCAAAGTGTGGCTTTTAAAAGCCGCACCAAAATAGACACGCTGCAGCGGGATCCCACGGATCCCATGAGCCGCGGCACCATTGCTCCTCGGCACGATCAGATGCCGGGGAGGAAGCCATGGTCAGGAGACCGAGGCAGCCGGCTGCGCATGCATGCGCATGCATGCACATGCACAGTTCGGCCAGGAGCTGGGAATGCGCCGGCAGAAGGACACACCGGCGATCCCACGGCCACGCTTGCTGCGGCCATTCAGGTAAGACCTCCTCAGGAGGTGGTTTAGTTTAGATGTGGGTTTTCAGCCGGAAGGGCCGGATCGGGGATGGGTGCGCAACGTTTCCCAGATGCTGCGCCCCCGATCCGTCCCTCTCCCGGCCCAAAACCTTTTGTGTGACCGGGGCCATAGTCTTATATAAAAGTCTTCCTGTTACATAGTTTTTAGAAATAATCTGGGAAAATTAAATATAACGAGTACCTTGTCATAAACGTGTCATTTAATCATCGTAAAATAAAATATTCCATATTCCATTTTATCAATTTTTCAAGAAAAAAAATGGGGGAGAAACGGTTCCTCCCCTCCCCCCGAACTTTCCCGTTATTTTCCTCAGGCCTTCCCAGACAGGTAAGGACAAGGGTGCATACAGACAGTTTCCCTTCCCTTAGGTGCACGCAATCCGCTTCTAACCTGAGGGCAGCCAACTGTCATCATGCTGCTGTCCCCTGCTCTCAAAGTGCCACCATTTAATGCCCAGTCCATCAGAGGAAAAGCTAGCAGAAGTCAGCATTCTGTCCAGGAAGAGTGAGCTGCCCTGGTTCGTATCACAGAGGCCTGGATGGATGAATTTGGTGGGACTGATCTTTCCCAGATGTGCCCACCCGGGTTTTCAGTTCCGCTACAAGCCAGACCATGTCAGGCGTCAAAAGGGGAGCTGCCAACACGACTCCGTCTCCCTCACCAGGTGTTCTGTCCAGCAAAGTGCACATTTTGGGTATCGACGCTTGGCAAACGGTGCTCGTAACAGGTAGGCTAGAGAGAGGAGAAAGGCAGTTTCTCCTCACACTACAGACATTTTTATGACATTTTATGGCAATGATCATGACGTAGTTTAAATTTTGTAAGCTACCGTGAGGATATCAAAAGGCAGGGTAAAAAAATAATAAAATAAAAGGGTCTGCAGTGTCCTTGGAATTTCCCTTGGCGTCTACAAGCATGGACGGCTTCAAGATGGAGTTGGATAAACATATGGAGCAGAGGTCCATCAGTGGCTATTAGCCACAAGGTACAGATAGGAACTTTCAGTCTGGGGCAAGTGATGCTCTGTATTCTTGGTGCTTGGGGGAGGGGGGGGGAACAGTGAGAGGGCTTCTAGTGTCCTGGCCCCACTGATGGACCTCCTGATGGCACCTGGTATTTTTGTGTGTGACACAGAGTGTTGGACTGGATGGGCCACTGGCCTGATCCAACATTGGCTTCTCTCACGTTGTTATGTTCTTATGTTCATTCCCAAGGTTGGAACGACCCCTCAAAACTTTTTGGGAGATGCTGTATCACCCAGCGGTGTGATCGGTTCGGCGCTGGGATCAAGTGCGAAGTCCTGCCATTCAGAAAGCCAGTTCACACCTAGCATAAACCACCCGGGCAGTTTTGAAGGGTTCTGTCTCTCAGATGCAGGGCTTTTTTCCCACTGGCCATTTCCGACATTGTGCCGCTTGCGTTGAAAAAGTAAAGGGGTGCGACATGCAGGTGTGAATGAGCTTGTGGTGGCTAACTCCTGGGCATAGAAAAAACTCCCTGGCACACCACACTTGGCAAGGGAGGGGGCTGTCCCCAATGTGACCTTCCCAGAGCATCTCCTCCCCCACTTGATTTTCAAAGCCACATTCTATTTTATTTATTTTTTTCAAATTGATAAATGCACCATCTAATAGACCCACCTGTCCCTTGCCGCGCCCCAGTTCTGCATGACGACACCACACAATCTACTGGAGAGAAATTGCTCGGAAGAAAACGTTAGCACTAATGAACAGCCCCCTCCCCTTTGGGCCGTCTCTTCTCCCTCCTCTCCCCCCCCCCACACTTCTGCCACCCCACTCCGCACAACCTCTGTCAGCTTCTCCTGTATCTGCCAGCGTCATGATCAAATCAGGGCAGGAAATTAACTCCCCTCCAGAGACTGCTTTGTGAGAGTTTTCCACTTCCAAAATCATAATGCTCCGATATTCTCCTGCGTGCCCCGACATACAAGTCTTCTAAGAGCATTTCCTATTACAGGCGGGATCTCTGGGGAGGGCTCTCTCAAAACCTACTCTCCAGATTCTTCTTCTTGGTGTGGTGTGTGTTGTTGTGGGTTTTTTTTTTAATACCCTGCAAAAATAAATATCCCATCTCGATCCAATTTGTTTGAAATATCTTCTGAGAGAGCCCTCTGTTTGCAGTGGGTTGCTTGCATTAATTCCGCTAGGGTTGAGAGAACAGCTCGCCCTCCATCATAATAACGGCTTCTCGACAACGCTCTGCCGTCTTCGTACCCACAGACCCAAGATGCGCAGGCTTGCTGTTTTCCAGGGACCCTGCACAAGGTGAATCCTGTGATTTGCGGTGCTTCTTAAAGGCTCCTAGACTGAGATTCATTTGTAAAAAACTTTGTCAATATCATCCTGTCCGCCGTGGGCCCCCAACCCAGCACGGAGAGGTCGTTTCCTAGCATGGACCACTTCCCCAGCGTGGGGAACCAAATCAGAGAAGCGCCCTGGCACTGGCAGCTAACAGGCGTCTCTGAGTTGCCTACGATCCAACGTATTTTGCATATTATTTGCATGAATCTGGCAGGTACCAGGAGCCATTTCAGACAGAGCCTCAGCTAGCATAACGCTCCTTCTGTCAGGCAGCCGGCATTTCCACAGGGCCTACCTACCAAATAATTATTTCAAAAAAAAAAAAAAGAATTTGGAGGTGATTAATTATCTGCCTTTTTGGCCTCTAATGAGCTGAAGGCCTTCAGATATGCATTTGCATATGGCAGCCACCTCAGCATCAGTTAGGCCTGCGCCATCTTGCAAAGTCAAAAGTTTGTGTCTGGAAGCAGAAGTCTGAGTGGGCGGCAAACTGGAATTGACTTGGGCGGTGTGTGTGTGTGTGTCCAACTTTGCCTCTTGGTTTTCAGGCGACTGCCCCCTCCAAAAAATCCAGCCCTGCAGCCCCAGATTTGGAGCCCTTGAAAGACTGAAGAAAACTTTTTTTGGGGGGGGGGGGATCCTCCCTATCTAATCTAACAAGCCACCCTCTATATATACACAACTACGATCTTGATTCCATTTCATTGTCTGACAAGGTGTGCGTGCCCACGAAAAGTCACACCTGGAATGAAACTCTGTTGGTCTTAAAGGTGCCGCTGGACTCTAACTTTGTTCTACCCTTCCTATCTGATAAAAGAAAAGCCACCTCACTGCGCTAATATCCCACCTCCAGGAGCATCTTAGAGACCAGCAAGATTTTGGGGGTATAAGCTTTCAAGAGTTCTGGTCACCACGCCTTAAAAAGGATATTATAGCACTGGAAAAAGTGCAGAAAAGGGCAACTCGAATGATAAAAGGGTTGGAACACTTTCCCTATGAAGAAAGGTTAAAGCGCTTGGGGCTCTTTAGCTTGGAGATACGACGACTGAGGGGAGACATGACTGAGGTTTATAAGATTATGCATGGGATAGAGCAGGCAGAGAAAGAGGTACTTTTCTCCCTTTCTCACAATACAAGAACTTGCGGGCACTCAATGAAATTGCTGAGCGGTCGGGTTAGAATGGATAAAAGGAAGTCCTTCTTCACCCAAAGAGTGATGAACACATGGAATTCACTGCCACAGGAAGAGGTGGCAGCTACAAGCATGGACGGCTTCAAGAGGGAATTGGATAAACATATGGAGCAGAGGTCCATCAGTGGCTCTTAGCCACAAGGTATAGATAAGGGCTCTGGGGCAAGTGATGCTCTATCTTCTTGGCAAGGACAGCTTTTCATCTCAAAGCACAGAGAGAGGCACCAGCCAGACATAAAAACATAAGAGAAGCCATGCTGGATCAGGCCAATGGCCCATCCAGTCTGACACTCTGTGTCACACAGCGACCAGAACTCAGGTGCCACCAGGAGGTCCACCAGCGGGGCCAGAACTCCAGAAGCCCTCCCACTCATGCACCAAGAAGAAGAAGAAGGGTTGGATTTATACCCTGCCCTTCACTACTCAAAGGAGTCTCAGAGCAGTTTATAATCCCTCTCCCTTCCCCTCCCCGCAACAGACACCCTGTGAGGTAGGTGGGGCTGAGAGAGCTCTGAGAGAACTGCCCTTGAGAGAACAGCTCTGAGAGAACTTGTGACTGACCCAGGGTCATGCCAGCAGCTGCATATGGAGGAGTGGGGAATCAAACCCAGTTCTCCTAGATTAGAGTCCGCACGCCTAACCACTACACCAAACTGGCTCTCAGAAGACAGAGCATCACTGCCCCAGACATTGTCTTCCCTCTATACCTTGTGGCTAATAGCCACAGATGGACCTCTGCTCCAGATGTTTATCCAACCCCCCTATTGAAGCTGTCTGTGCCTGTAGCTGCCACCATTGCCTGCATCAGTGACTTCCACATGTTAACGTCTTTGGGTAAGACAACACTGCTCTCTATGGCTTGCTGATAAGGAAACTTGTTGCGTTTAACGTGTGGCTTGGCTTACTTTCCTGAGTCTTTGTTCTAAGACGTTCCATGCGGAACACAGCGCTCGACAGGTTGCCATTCTATCCCTCTCCCCAAAGGCGAGGTCTGCCTATCGACACCCAGCTTCACTGTGCACTGCTTGGCTGGATCAGATCAGCTCTGTTTCCAACCATGGCCAGATAAGGAGGTCAGTCTCTTATGGCATCGTGCCATTCCTCGTAGCCTCTCCGCCTGCCAAAGATGGCCGTCTGCCCAGCCTCCATCCTTCTTTTTCGAGAGGCTCTGGATGGAAACAGTTCTCGGCAGAGCTGGGCCTCGAAAGATCTTTTGCTAACGCTCCAGCCATTCCCCTCCATTAATCCCTCCGCGCAGCTGGTCGTTGGCACAGCCGGAGTCAACAAAGCGCTTCGCACCGAGGACGTTCACACCGGTTTTCCGATCGCTTGCCCGCTTTCTCCCCCAACCCTCCTCCAGACAGCTAGCTTGCTTTTTTTTTTTTTTAATGCCAGATCACTATTCCTGCGTGCGGCAAAACTCAGTCGTCTGGGTGTGATGTTAATACGTCTGCACAAAATCCTCAGAAAAACTGGCAAGGGTCCATATTGTGCAGCGAGGCCTCCAAAATAAATCTTTCAATTAGCTGCATATTGACTGAAGCGCCGGTGAAACGGATTTGTCTAAGTTGGAAAATGCTTTGCGGCATAGTTGACTTGCTTTAAAAAAACCAAAACCAAAAAACTTCTCTGTTTATTGAAATTGCCTTCACTCATCCCTTAACAAGATTAAAATAGATGGGGGGGAAACTTCATGGATGCAGACCCTCCTTAAATATCGAAGGAAAATAATATATCCCTCCGTGATAGTAGTGCGAGCAGAAGGACCGTGTCCTTAACCATTTCCGGCAACTGTATTTCTGCGCTGAGGTCAAGGCGCTGAGGTCTGACGGCGCTCGGCCATTTGATTAACATTTGTTCCTCTTTGTACCAGGAACTCGCCTTTCATTGGTTTAACGCCAGGCTAAGCATGATAATATTTGTTGGGGCTTCGGGTATCTGCCATCACACGGCAAAGAGGTGGATTCTATTTTTTTCTTCTCTGCCTCCTGCCTTTATCTGTTCGTACCACCTTTAAAAGGACCAAGGTCGGGTGCCTGTTTGACTTGTCACTTCAGATGTGAAACTGCCAAATAGCCTGAAAGCTTGCCCGAGAGCCAGTTGGGTGTGGTGGTTAGGAGCGTGGACTCTAATCCGGGTTTGATTCCCCACTCCTCCACATGCAGCTGCTGACCTTGGGTCAGTCACAAGTTCTCTCAGAGGTGTTCTCTCAAGGGCAGTTCTCGAAAGAGCTCTCTCAGCCCCACCTACCTCACAGGGTGTTTGTTGTGTGGGAAAGGAAGGGAAAGGAGATTGTAAGCCGCTGTGAGGCTCCTTTGGATAGTGAAGGGCGGGGTATAAATCCAATCTCCTCCTCCTCCTTCTTCCCCACTTTCTTAAGTGGGGCCTATGAAAGGGAGCTGGTTGGGAAGGCAGAACACTTGAAGGGTATTGCGCTCTCCACTTCCAATGGAGTTTGGCTGACCCTTGCTGACTCAGTTAAGACCCAGTTGGGGTTCTAATGGTCCCAGTGTGGAGAAGCAAGTTAATGCAGCAGAGAGCCAGTTTGGTGTAGTGGTTAAGTGCGTGGACTCTAATCTGGGAGAACCGGGTTTGATTCCCCACTCCTCCACATGCACCTGGCTGGATGACCTTGGGCAAGTCATAGTTCTGATAAGAGCTGTCCTTGAAAAAAGAGCAGTTTCTGTCAGAGCTCTCTCAGCCCCGCCTACCTCACAGGGTGTCTGTTGTGGGGAGGGGGAGGGAAAAGGAGTTTGTAAGCCGCTCTGAGACTCCTTCGGGTAGTGAAGGGCAGGGTATAAATCCAATCTCTTCTACCTCTTCTGCAAGAAAGGCTTTCTTCCTACTCAGCCAAGCCTGTGAGATGGCCCCTTAGCTTAACAAGGCTGACCTGCCCACCTGGATACACACCACAGTAACATTTGAGGCTAGACTACTGAAATGCAGTGTACATCGGTCTCCCCTCACAACCAACTTGGAAGCTCCATCTTGCCCAGATATTCACGGGAGCTAGACAGAGCATGCGTATCACTCCCATTCGGCAGACCCTCCACTGGCTGCCTGTCTGTGACCCAGTGCAGTTTAAGGTATCGGCTATCCCACGCAAAGCCCTGCATGGACTTGGCCTGTTGTGAGATCACTGGAGAGCCAGTGTGGTGTAGTGGTCAGAGGCCTGGACTAGGCGCTGGAAGACTCCAGGTTCAAATCCCCACTCCACCCATGGAATCTCGCTGGGTGACTTGGGGCCAGTCACATGCCCTCGGGTCCCTACTGAGAAGACAGGTGGGATATAAATAAAGTAGATAAGTACAATAAAGGCGATGATGGCCTCCCTCACTCTGCCTCCTCCGTTTGGTGTTATTGAGACATCTGAGCGACTTCTGGTTTTTGCGTTTCCAGCTGAAGACTTCCGTACTTGCTTCTTCTTGGTGTAGTGATTTGGTGTAGTGGTTAAGTGCGTGGACTCTAATCTGGGAGAACGGGGTTTGATTTCCCACTCCTCCACTTGCACCTGCTGGATGTCCTTGGGCAAGCTCTAGTTCTGTCAGAGCTGTTCTTGAAAAAGAGCAGTTTCTGTCAGAGCTGTCTCAGCCCCGCCTACCTCACAGGGTGTCTGCTGTGGGGAGGGGAAGGGGAAGGAGTTTGTAAGCCGCTCTGAGACTCCTTTGGGTAGTGAAGGGTGGGGTATAAATCCAATCTCCTCCTCCTCCTCTTCTTCTCCACAAGCTGAAGGGGCAATCTGACACCATTTTATCTCTACTTCCCTGCTGGGCATTCTGTGTGGGTGCTGGGAAGAGGCCTCAAGAAGACTGTGGCCTGGAATCCCCACCCACCCCCACCCCAGCACAGCCTGATGAAGACTTCGGGAGAAGTGAGTTGTGCTTTTTTGGTTGGACCTCCTGAAAAGAAATACTTCTGGTTTTGGATTTTGCTCTGCGGGGTTAAACTGTCTGCTAAGAGCAAGTCTGTGCAAAATCTCTCATTTATATACTGACTTCCCACTGCCACATTCAAGGCAGTTTACAGTTTAAAATAGTGGCCTACAAAATAACACGCAGAACACCAAAAACAGGGAAGAACACAAAGAGGCAGGTACCGGGATTAGAGCTGCCAGGCCTCCTCTTAACAATCCCCGAGAGCATTTCAGGAGTGAAGCCTGGGGACTGGAGACACATGAGCACATGCAGCTGCCAGTTTGGTGTAGTGGTTAAGAGCACGGACTCTGATCTGGGAGAACCGGATTTGATTCCCCACTCCTCCACAAGCAGCTGCTGGTGTGACCTTGGGTCAGTTACAAGTTCTTTCAGAGCTGTTCTCTCAAGGGCAGTCCTCAAAAGAGCTCTCAGCTCTACCTACCTCACAAGGTGTCTGTTGTGGGGAGGGGGAGGGAAAGGAGATTATAAGCTGCTCTGAGACTGAGTGAAGGGTGGGGTATAAACCCAATCTCTTTTTCATCTCTTAATCTTAACCCCACCTACACTTTCTCAGGTGATGCTGGCAGATTTGGGGGGAGGGGCTAGGGGACTGTACAGTTTGGGGACAGTTCTGGGTGACATTCTAGCATGCCTCCCCTAGTCTCTATGGTCTTCAAAGGGTGTCTGTTGTGGGGAGGGGAAGGACATTGTAAGCCGCTCTGAGACTCCAAGTGAAGGGTGAGGTATAAATCCAGTTGCCGCCTCCTTCTCCTCCTCCTTCCTGAATCAGACCCTTGGTCCATCCAAGTCAATACTGTCTACTCTGCCTGGCAGCGGCTCTCTAAGGTCTCAGGCTGAGGTATTTCACATCATGGTCTTTCTAACTGGAGGTGCTGGGGACTGAACTTGGGACCTTCTGTATGTAAAGCAGAGGTTCTTTCACTGAGCCACGGCCCCCCATCACAAATATTGTCACTTCTGCTTGAGCAGCCAGAAGCGGCAGTCTAGGACTTCCCACAGTCTCTGTGGTAAACACCACTGAGATTGGGGAAATTCCTAGAATGTTGCTGACACAGTGCGACAACTTCTGGCCACACAACCGAAACTGACGTCACAGCATTTCCCCTGATGCTGTCCCTCATTTCCCCCTCCTACGGCTCCACAGAGCGAGGGCAGGAGCCGGAGTGTGGGGGCCGGAGTGTGGTGGGCAACCTGGCAGGCCTAGTCAGGATTCTCAAGGAACTGCTGGGGCAGTCTGTGTTTGGCCCCCAAGTGGCATCCCTAGTTTGTACCCCACCCCTCTCAGGAAAAGGAGCCACTATGTTCTCTTGTGCTGTTCAGGCAGAAATGGTGACAAACAAGTCCCTTTTTCAGCAGGCCGTCTGGGGGCTGTAAAGCAATGGGGGGCTTGAGTAACTTTACTTCTGCATCAACACTCAGGGGTCTGCTGTTTTAGGGAGCAGCTCCTTGCTAGTCACTTTATTTGCGAGAAAGCTCCCTGCCAGTACCTTTCCAAGCGCGACACTGACCCCTCATTGCGTCTCCCAAAGACTGTGATACCAGCAGGGGTTCTCATGGACACGCTGCCAATGTGCACAAGAACCAAGGCTCTAGCCTGAATGCAAGCAGAAGTCTGTGTGGGTGTGTCTGTGTGGCGGTACTGATAGTGGGCTGATTTATGACCCTCCCCAGTACATTTTCATCCCAGCCTTCCTCCAAAGGAACTCTGAGCTGTGTGCATGATTCCAGGATGGTTCCAGGTCTGGGGGGCCCTGGGCAGAGAGTGTGCAGGGCCCCCCATGCCCATTACCAGCCCCCCTTCTTGCTTACCTACCCATGTGCCCCCATGTGCCTGTGTGTCCTTCCCCTGCCCATCTGCAAGCTGCCCCACTACCTGTGCTCACAGCTGTTTGGTGTAGTGGTTAAGTGCGTGGACTCTAATCTGGGAGAACCGGGTTTGATTCCCCACGCATCCACTTGTAGCTGCTGGATGACCATGGGCAAGCCACAGCTCTGGCACATCTGTTCTTGAAAAAGAGCCGTTTCTGTCAGAGCTCTCTCAACCCCACCTACCTCACAGGCAATGCTCCCTCTAAGCTGTGGAGCCTTGTGAGCAAAAATTCTACTTCGTGAGCTACTGGCATTAAAGTTGTGAGTGAGCGATTTGACTACTGCATAACTTAGTTTGCTCTGGAGCCCTCCTTCCTGAGCTAAGACAAAAATGTGTGAGCCGGAGGCTCAAAAACCGTGAGTTAGCTCACACTAACTGAGCTTGGAGGGAACACTGCTCACAGAGTGTCTGTTGTGGGGAGGGGGAGGGAAAGGAGTTTGTAAGCTGCTCTGAGATTCCTCTGGGTAGTGAAGGGTAGGGTATAAATCCAATCTCCTCCTCCTCCTCTTCTCCTTCTTCTGTCTCCACCAATGCTCTCTCTAAGCTGTGGAGTCTTGTGAGCAAAATTTCTCCTTTGTGAGCTACTGGCATTAAAGTTGGGAGCGAGCCATTGGGCTACTGCATAAATTCGTTTGCTCTGAGAGCCAGTTTGGTGTGAGAGCAAGTTTGGCATAGTGGTTAAGTGCGCGGACTCTAATCTGGGAGTACCGGGTTTGATTCCCCACTCCTCCACTTGCACCTGGCTGGATGACCTTGGGCAAGCCATAGTTCTGATAAAAGCTGTTCTTGAAAAAGAGGGAACACTATCCGAAGCAGTGATGCTCTGTCTTCTTGGTGCTTGGGGGGGGGGCAACAGTGGGAGGGCTTCTGGAGTTCTGGCCCTGCTGGTGAACCACCTGATGGCCCCTGGGTTTTGGCCACGGTGTGCCACAGAGTGTCGGACTGGATGGGCCAGTGGCCTGACCCAACATGGCTTCTCTTACATCCTCTTCCACTGAGCCTGGGCCCCTCCCCCAGGCAGCTGCGGTCATGGGTAGCAAAGCACTGGAAGGACGTCAATGTGGGAGTCTGGAAATGCATGTCTGTCAGCAGTCATGGGCCCACCAGAAGCCCCGCGTCCTGGGAGTTGCCCCACCTCTGCATATGCTGACGCCAGCCCCAGCCTGATTCCATATTTAGCCCCCAAAGAAACCTGAGAGGTGGGTGAAACTGAGTGGCTGGATTTGAACCCTGGCTTCCCAGACCCCAGCCTGGCGCCCTAACCACCACACCACGCCGATTCTCGTGAATCCCAGGGGAGTCATTTTATTCTCCCATGTCTCAACATCCCTCCCTCCCCTGTACCTGCGAAACAGAATGCGACAACAGTCAGGGATGTTTTGCGCCTTAATGCATGCACTACAGTAGCCCTTAGTTGAAAACTGCCGAGGGGGGGGGGAGTTAAAAAGGAGGGCCCCAGCAGTACTGTGATTATTCCTCCCGCTTGCCAAGGTCCCTTCTGTTTCACCACGGAGCCCATAAATGCCTGGGATCCCCCGCTGAAATGCTATTTTCTAACTGCTGGCAACAAAGGGCTACAGTGAATTAGTTCTTCACCTTGGAGCAGCGGCGGAGCAAAGAGGTGGGGAGGAAGATCGGGGAGAGGGAAGCAAAGAGGGGCCGGTTCTCCTTCCTTCCCTGGCTGAGGAAGGAAGGACGTTTTAAAGCCGGTTGCTCTTAGCAAGATGGTGTCTGAAAAGTACGCAGACGGAGAGTGATTTCAGCAAAGCGTACTTTATTCGATCAGGAACAAGACAGCTTTTGCCGGCTCGCAGGCCGGCTTATATTCCCCGTGAAACCGCCACCCATAACACATCCCCACTTCCCAATAGGTTATTTACAGGGGCCGAGAGTTCCATAGGCTCTCGGCCGGGACCTAGCCCCCTGATTGGTGCGGGCTAGGATCTGCATAGCCTATTGTCTCTAAGAGCGAAGCTCGACGTTTGTGCTTGACCTGACTGGATATATTACAGTGTCACAACGGGCAGAAGAACACGAGAAGAGCCCTGCTGGTCCCTCTGCTAAGAACATAAGAAGGCTCTCTGGCTGGATCAGACCAGTTGTCCATCTAGTCCAGCATCTTGTCTCACACAGAGGCCAGCCAGTTCCCCTGGATGGCCGGTGATGCGGCGTAGTGGCCGAGGCCTTCCTGTTACCTCCTGGCACTGGGATTCAGAGGCTTACAGCCTCTGAATGTGGAGGTTCCCTTTACTCACCAGGGCTAGTAGCCACTGATAGATCTACCCTCCACGAATCTGTCTAATCCAGTTTTAAAACCATCTGTCATTACCTGCCCGCGGCTGAGTCGGAGTCGAGTCAGGGAGGCGCAGTGGGCCCAGGGTCAGAGGGGAGAGTGTCCGAATTAGACAGGCCTCAGAATGCCACCCCGGGAAGTTGCTTCGCTCCCCTTCTCGCGGCTCCCTTGTCTCTATTTAGGAGCGTTTGAGTGGGTTCAGCCAAGCCGGCCTCTAGCTCCCTCCCTGCAGCCTTCCACATAGAGACCAGGTACGTCCTCACAGGTTTATAAGCTTATGCATGGGAAAGAGCAGGTAGAGAAAGAGGTACTTTTCTCCCTTTCTCACAATACAAGAACTCATGGGCACTCCATGAAATTGCTGAGCGGTCGGGTTAGAATGGATAAGAGGAAGTACTTCTTCACCCAAAGAGTGATTAACACATGGAATTCACTGCCACAGGAAGTGGTGGTGGCTACAAGCATGGACGGCTTCAAAAGGGAATTCGATAAGCATATGGAGCAGAGGTCCATCAGTGGCTATTAGCCACAAGGTATAGATAGGGACTCTGGGGCAAGTGATGCTCTGTCTTCTTGGTGCTTGGGGGCTCAACAGTGGGAGGGCTTCTAATGTCCTGGCCCCACTGGTGGACCTCCTGATGGGACCTGGTATTTCTGGCCACTGTGTGATACAGAGTGTTGGACTGGATGGGCCTTTGGCCTGATCCAACATCGGCGTCTCTTATGTTCTTATGTCTGCGTCTCTCTCTTTTTATTCTCCCTCCTTCACCTGGCCCGCCCCGCCTCCCCAGGCCTTAAAGTAGCCGGGCCATGGGGCCGAGGTCGGCACCAGCCGGGCCACAGGCGCATCTTCCCCAGCCTTCCACCTCGCGATCAAGCCATCGTCGAGGAGGCAGGCACCCTCCTCCTACGCCATATCCTCCCTTGGCAGTCGGGGTTCCTCTGGCTGGGCGTTGTGGAAGGATTCCCGGCCCCTCCGGGAACCCGCAACGGAACCTGGCGACGGAAGGCGGGTATCCCTGGGTGTGTTGCTTGGAGGGGGCAGGCAGCTTCCCGCTGGCCTCTATCTCCTCGGGCTTGGGCCTGACGTCCAACTCCTGTCTCTCTTGACTGTCGGTCAGGACGTGGGAGGGCAGAAGGGGGTCGGGGAGGGTCCCCTCCTGACACCATCTATGCCAGCAGCCATCACTACATCCTCTGGCAGCAGATTCCACATTTTAATCCCTCGCTGGGTAAAGAAGTCCAGGATCCCGTCTCACACAATGGCCAACCAGTTCCTCTGGAGGTCCAACAACAGGGCATGGAGGCTGAGGCCTCCCCCTGGTGTTGTTGCTTCCTAGCACTGGGATTCAGAGGTTGACTGCCTCTGGATGTGGAGGTTCCCTCCAGTCAACACGGCCAGCGGTCATTGACGGAGTTCTCCATGAATAATTTCATGAAGACACAAACTCACAAACACCTAACCGGAGGAGGAGGGGTGGGACAGGTGACTCCTGAGCAGTTTCCTCTAAGCTGGGCTGGGGGGGGCAGACGCACAACATTTCAGAGGCCAGCTCAGAGGAGCTCTGCTTCAGCTCACAAACAATGGAGGATGGAGGCACCTCCTTCCGGGGCCCATAGAATTGGACCCCTCCAGTCCAATCTTTTTTAAACTTGTGGAGGTTTTTGAGGAGAGGCACCAGCAGCTATGCTGCAGATTTGGTGCCTCTACCTCAAAGAGACCCCCATCCCAGAGCCCGAGATACCCCTGGATCGATTCTCCATTATAGCCCACGGGGCCCATTGACTATAATGGTCCCCATAGGCTATAACTGAACAAGGGGGGAAAAAACCTCAATTTTTTGGCACACCCCCATTATGCTTTTCAGTATGATTTGTAAGCTGCCTTGAGTCACAAGGAAAAGTGGGATATAAATATCTGAATAAATAAGTAGTTTGGGCAGGTTGATAACATTTAAGCAACTTCCTGTTTGTTAGGTTAAGCAGGGTTGTGACAGTGATTATTCTGTTATTCTTGACCTGTAATGCTGGTTGTCATATTTCACTAAAAAAGACAAATTAGACTGCGAGAGTCCCCCCCAAAGTGCTGGTATGTTTTCTAAGGGTCAGCGCAGGACGACAGTCCAACGCCAGGTCTACTAATATAGTGGACTGGGGCAGGTAGACCTATTCTCTGGAGAACAGGTCTACCATTATAGTGGAAAGGGGTGGGTAGACTTGTTTCTCTGGAAGACAGCTTACCAATATAGTGGTGGGTAGACCTCCGGAGGCCAGGCCTACCCACATAGTGAAACGGGGCAGGTAGACCTGTTCTCCGGAGGCCTGGTCTACCCCTGCAGAAGTCAACATTTTCTGTAATGAAATTTGACTTGATTCTGTTTTCTCTTATAATGTTTAAATTATTCTTAAAATATAGTTTAAACATAGTTTACAAGGTTATGGAAATAATTTTCTAAGACACTAATTTACACAATAAAATGTAGACTTGCTCACAACTTCAATGCTACTAGCTTTTCCCGCTCACGAAGTAGAATTTTTGCTCACAACACTGCAGAGCTTAGAGGGAACACTGCTCCTGAGAGAGAGGGGTCTGCTATAAGTGGTAAGATGTGTGCCACCTCGGTACCCCTCTCTCCATCTACGCAAAACTCTGGACAAGCAGCAGTGCCGGTACACACCAGCACCAGAGGTCATTTCGGGGGGGATCGCGGGGGATTGCAGTTCCCCCGGGTGAGGTACGGGGGGCGGGGCACACGACGAAGCCCCGCCCCCTGCTTCCGGCCGCCCCGTTTCCGGCCCTCATTCAGCCAGGAGGAGGCAGGAGAAGAGGGAGGGTAAGTTGCTTCCTCCCTGCCTCTCCCCACCCCTGCCTGGGGGCGGGGTGTGTGGCCTCATGACACACTTCCGGTGATGTCAGGGGGTGTGGCCTTATGACACACTTCCGGTGATGTCAGGGGGAGTGGCATATGCTAATGAGTTATGCTAATGAGTTTCCCTAGCTCTTTTTCTACGAAACGACCCCTGACCAGCACTATGGCTGTTCCTCTCAGTGACCTCCCCCCAGACGGCAGGTTTACTTCAGAGTGGAGGGATCCAGCATACCCAGGAATCCCCAGGAAACAGTTGCTTCAGTTCTCACTGGCACGTACCATTTAACAAACCGCTGTTGTATTATTATTATTATTAGGGCTCTTTTTGTAGCAGGGACTCCTTTGCATATTAGGCCACACACCCCTAATATAGCCAATCCTCCAAGAGCTTACAGAGCTCTTCTTACAGGGGCTACTGTAAGCTCTTGGAGGATTGGCTACATCAGGGGTGTGTGGCTTAATATGCAAAGGAGTTCCTGCTACAAAAAGAGCCTTGAATTATCATTGTCATAGAATTTGCATTTGCAGGCGTGAGACCGTGGCTCAGCGGTAGAGCAACTGCTCCGAACGCAGAAGACCCCAGGTTCAATCCCCGGCATCTCTCGATGGAAATTGGCGGTTACCAGGTGATGTGAAAGACTGGATGAGAACTGCAGCCCTTCCCTCCCCACCCTCGCCCTTTATCGGGCGCCACCTATGAAGCACCAGGTGTTACCAAACTCTCCTCTCATTCCCACCAGTGGCCGAAGTCTCCACCCCTTCATACCCTTTAGCTCCCAAGCTCCACACACCTGCCCACCCCAGTTTCGGAGCTGAGGCTCAGGTCACCTGGCAATTTCCTGGGGAGGTCAAGAATGTGCGGAGCAGTCATGTTCTGGAGGGCATTTTTCTAAAAGGATCAGAACTGGAGTAGAACGGAACAGGTCAGAAGGCCACCTTTACATTGGAATAGGATTGGGGTAGTGGTGAAAAACCACCCAAAAGACAGAAACGGAACGGTGGGAATCGTGGTGGCATTTCACTGCAGACGGTGACAGCAGCCATGAAATTTAAAAGACGCCTGCTCCTTGGGAGGAAAGCGATGGCAAACCTAGACAGCAGAATAAAAAGTAGAGACATCACCCTGCCAACAAAGGTCCGCATGGTCAAAGCGATGGTATTCCCAGTAGTAATGTATGGCTGTGAGAGTTGGACCACAAGGAAGGCTGAGCACCGAAGAATAGATGCATTTGAATTATGTTGCTGGAGAAGACTCTTGAGAGTCCCTTGGACTGCAAGGAGGTCAAATCAGTCAATCCTAAAAGAAATCGGCCCTGACTGTTTCCTGGAAGGCCAGATAATGAAACTGAAGCTCAAATACTTTGGCCACCAAATGAGAAGGGAGCACTCACTGGAGAAGACCCTGATGCTGGGAAAGACTGAAGGTCAAAGAAGACGGGGACGGCAAAGGATGAGATGGTTAGACCAGGGGTGTCAAACATGTGGCCCGGGAGCCAGATCAGGCCCTCAGTGGGCTTTTATCAGGCCCACAGTGGAACTGGCTGCCTTCTGCTTCTTCTTCCAGTTCTGCTGCTGCTGTGTCTTCGTAGGTTTGCCGCTTACAAATACACACCTGAACAGCATACTCAAGGTTGCAACAGCACAGACATTTTGATGCAATAATTCAGAGCAAGAGGCGTCAGTTATCAGACACTGTTAAATAAACAAAATATTGCAAGAGTGTTAGTGTTTTAAGCATGTTGTTATTGTAAGTAAAAAAAAAACCCTTTGTGTTTGTGTCCTTTATAAAGTTTATATCTCTGCTACCTGGCATTACATTTTATGACACACATGGCCTGGCCCAACAAGGTCTCATTTATGTCAGATCTGGCCCTCATAACAAATGAGTTCGACACCTGGGTTAGACAGTGTTATTGATGCAACGAACATGGAGTTGAGCCAACTCTGGAGGACGACGGAGGACAGGAGGGCCTGGCGTGATGTGGTCCATGGGGTCACGAAGAGTTGAACTAGACTGTGCAACTGAACAACAACAGCAACAAAGTAACTGGAAAAGGCAAGCCCAAGCTAGGGAGGAAGCTGGAGCTGGCAGCCATTCCACCAGGCGGGGGCCACCACAGAGATGGCCCGGTCCCAAGCAGGGGCAGTTTTTTTGTGCATGCAAGAGGGAAGAGACAGAAGGCCCTGATCAGGGGATCAGCACACCCGCATGGGTTCACAGTGGGAGACATGGTTCCTCGAGTATATGGGTCTCCAGTAGGCTTCCCAACTCTGGGTTGGGAAATTCCTGGAGATTCTGGAGGCAGAGCCTGGGGAGGGCAAGATCTGGGCAGGAATGGGAGCTCACCGGGGCACAATGCCAGAGAGTCCGCCTTCCAAAGCAGCCATCTTCTCCAGGGAACTGATCTCTGTCATCTGGAGATCAGCTGTAGTTCCAAGAGACCTCCAGTAATGGAGGCTGGCAACCTTGGTCAGGACATGAACGAGTTTAAAGACCAGAAAACAGTTGCCCACCTGTTGTACATATTAGATTCCATGTCAAAAATGAAGTCAAATGAGGGGGAAGATCTATGTTTTATTTCAATTAGCAGAAAAACAATAGGACCAAATAGTCCATCCTAAATTGACTACTTTCTTCTCAGCATATTCAGGGACTATCAGGGGTCATTTCGTAGAAAAAGAGCTAGGGGAACTCATTAGCATAACTCATTAGCATATGCCACACCGGCCTTGCAGCTCCACTGCCGAGCCCCATGAGGGGCCCAGCGGTGGACCTGCAAGGCCGGCGGGAGTGCAAGGAAGCCCCGTGAAGGCCCTCCCTGGCCCCAGGCAGGCAGGGGTGGGGAGAGGCAGGGAGGAAGCAACTTACCCTCCCTCTTCTCCTGCCTCCTCCTGGCTGAATGAGGGTCGGACGCAGGGGGCGGGGCTTCGTCATGTGCCCCGCCCCCCAGTACCTCACCCGGGGGAACTGCGTTCCCCTGCGTTCCCCTCCGAAATGACCTCTGCTTCAATTAACAGGAAAACAACTGGACCAAATAACTCATCAACAATTGACAACTTTCTTCTTTTTCTTCTTCATCTTCTTCTTCTTCTTCTTGAACATATTCTGAACATATTCAGGAAATACATGGTATTTTATACATGGACTGACACCATCAAGAAAACAATAATGTTTACTTAACCTAATCTAAAATGATAATGGGCAAGGATTCTGCATATCCCAAACAAAAGTATTCTTTACTGATACGGGACTAAAATCTTCTCTGACCAAGACATTGCAAGGTTTTGCCCTTAAAAACGACAGAATCATGAACTTTGTACCTATTATGTTGGCTGCTAACAATATCAGACCTACAAGAGGAAAGCCTTCTATATAACAGGCCTTTCGTACATTCTAATAAAATATTACTTAAAAGAGGAATCCATAAAACCAAGAAAAAATATGAATATGAACAATCAAGAAGAATAAAACCTATATAAAAACATCTTTATATTCGCATTCATACTACACACCAGCAACCCGCAGGAGCTTTTGGGGCCAGGGCCGGGTGACGTCACGGTGCATGATGCCACAATGTGGTTACATACCGAAAAGTGATGTTGTGGTAACACTCGAGGAATTTCTCAGATCTCTATGGCTTTTGCGATAGAGATGGTAAAAACAAATGAGGGCATCTCGCTAGACCAACACTGTGTTGACATGACTTTACTTCCAGGTATATAACTGGGAGCAGCGTCATGGCATCACCACACACCGCTTTTCTCTGCATTTCGCTCCTTCTGCTCCACAAAGCAGTGGCAGAAGTCTGGGGTCTATCGTGGGGGTCCTGGCCGCTGTAGACATAAGAACATAAGAGAAGCTAATGTTGGATCCATCTAGTCCAACACTCTGTCACACAGTGGCCAAAAGTACCAGGTGCCATCAGGAGGTCCAGCACACTAGAAGCCCTCCCACTGTTGCCAGTTTGATTCTGAACTCAGAAACAGATTAGCAAACTCAGTTTAATGTTCTTTTATGCCTTTCCATTATTCTATTCCTATTCCTATTCCTATTCCTATCCTATCCTATCCTATCCTATCCTATCCTAGTCTAGTCTAGTCTAGTCTAGTCTATCTGTCTGTCTATCTATCCACTTTGTAAGCCACCCTGGGCCTACTACTGGACTACTATCTGGGAGGCCTGGGTTCGAATCCCCACTTGTGCCATGGAAGCTTGCTGAGTGACCTTCGGCCAGTCACACTCTCTCGGACTAACCTACCTCACAGGGTTGTTGTGAGGATAAAATGGAGGAGAGGAGAATGGTGTTAAGCCCCTTTGGATCCCCACTGGAAAGGAAGCCGGAGTACAAATTAAGCAAATACTCTGTAGGGAAAGGTGATTAACAAATAAATAAATACATTATGTGGAATGGTAATGTTTTTACACACATACTGCTCTGCGCTCAATTTACACGGGAGGAAAGAAAATCAAAATGCGGATTTGTGACTCAAAACAAAACCGGACAACGCCGCCCTGAACAACAACATACCCGATACCCGTCAAGCGGTGGCAAAATGCCCCCTCGTTCCTCCAGAGGATCCCTTCAACCACGGTGCCAAACTAGGAGTGGCCCCACCCTTCAAGACATCTGGCCGGAGCACTCGCCAGTCAAAATGGTGCCCTGGAGTTTCCACAAGTGCTCCGAGGGAGAGGGAAGTCACCACATTGGGTAGGTGGCCAAGTGGGAGAAGCGGCAGCCGGGGCAGACTGGGAAGGGGAAGATCCCGCGCCTGCCTCTTGCACGGAGACGGGAGCGCTTGTCTTCGGGGACCGGCTTGTACACACAAGGCCTAAATTATTTAATTTCTCCAAACTGCTGCACCTTTATAAATCATTAACGGGTCCTTTTGATCTGTGTTAATGAGGTTGCTTGATTGTGGTGCTTGGTGTGTGTGTGTGTGTGGGGGAAATAACGGCTCCGAAAACGTGAGATGGCGGATAAGCTAATAAAATAATTTAAATTATGGAGAGAAAGGGAAGGGGTTGGGGGGAAGAGACAAATGGAGAAAGGCAAGCGAGGAATTGAGGGTTTTGAAGGCGGAACAGGTTGGAGTGGAGAGTCCCGTTTCACCCCCAAATGTAGGGAAAGATGAGAGCCCAAGGAACAAGGGCGGATTACGGTATGCTGAGGCTCTAAATTATGTTGCCCTGCAGAACCAAGAATGCTAACGAACTAATTTTATTTTATTTAGAGGTGCTTCATAACCTGAGGCCGTAAACTGTTGTTTACTTAGGGCTGAAACAACACATTACTTTTTATGTGAGTTCCCAGCCATACCACACCCGTACGTCCCTGCTAGAACCCCGTAAAAATGCTGCGGGGCCCCAGTTTGGGCCAGGATTATGGCATGGGAGAGGAGTGGCTCCACGCCTGCCTTCTCCTTGCATCCAGGGTTGCCATCCTCCTGGCAGGACCTGGAGATCTCCCAGGATTACAGCATCTGCAGTCTATAGAGATCAGCGCCCCTGAAGAAAATGGCTTTTCTGGATGGTAGACTGTATGGCCCTTTTCACATTACCATTTGAAACCGGATGTTATCCGTTGTTGGCCTGATTCTGAGTAAAGTTATACAGGGACAGGGGTTTCATACAGTGAATTTCCTTCTGTTAAAGAGTCGTCTCTGAAGCACTATGGTCATGTCAAACAGTGCTGATTTCCCCCCTGCCCTTTTTCGCCGTGTGATCTTCCTTGGACTTTTTTTTAAATGTTCTAAGGTGAGTGCTATAGCAGCACTATTGAGCTGCATACAGCTTCAGAGCTACAGCGGTTTAGCGCTATAGCACTCTCCTTAGAACGTTAAAAAAAAGTCAGAGGAAGATCATGTAGTGAAAAAGGGCGGCGGGGGGGAGTGGCAATGTAGGAAGAGCTATGGACATTTTAAACAGCACACCACAGCAATTCAGAAATGCAACGGTTTTCCATAGCCCTTTCCAACAAGCAAGGGAATGATGGGGGATCTTTTCAACATTCCCCTGAATCTTATCTTATTAACACAGCGCTTGTCAGTGGATGCAGCACATGGTACAGTTAGTTCCTCAGTATTCCCTGTGTCCCACTGGAGTTGAAGCAGTGTCTCTTCCTCCTCCAGCATTTCAGTCACTCTGAAGAACACAGAACTCAAAAGAGCTTTTTTGAAAAAAGGTCAAACCAATCAACGGGCAGACCTGGGCTTCCAGCCAGCCTCTTACAAGGCAATCTGTTTCCCACTCCTGGCCCCCGCTGTTGCTCTTCATTCTGGCAGGAGCAAACTGCGGCATCACTTCTGGATGTACCTGGAAGTGATGTCATGATGCTCTAGGAATCCCCTGATCTCGCCTACAAAAGAAACATAGTGATCTGGAGGGAATCCTAGAGCTCCAGGTACAATTGTGTGGGACGTCGCGCATCTTGGTTTTTTATGGAAATTATTA
Source organism: Gekko japonicus (assembly GCF_001447785.1). Lineage (NCBI taxonomy): Eukaryota > Metazoa > Chordata > Lepidosauria > Squamata > Gekkonidae > Gekko > Gekko japonicus. The sequence continues at coordinate 468,785 of NW_015160858.1, read as the reverse complement.
GAGCACCAAATTTTATGTAGGATACACTGTTTTATTATGCTGTATTGTTGTAGGCATATTTTAACTTCGGCATGGCCATCTGTTAGCCGCCCTGAGCTGTTGGATAGGGCGGGATATAAATCCCAAAAATAAATAATTAATAAATTAATAAATTAATAAATAAATAAGTGATGTTGCAACATTGCTCCCTAACTCCCAGTGGAGTGGAGGAGTAAGGTCCAGCAGTTGGAGACGGCCCACCACAAAGGGCAACCTGGTAAGCCTACGCGGAACTGGTCTGTCACCCGGAATTAGCTGTCGTGTTTCTTCATTTATTATTAATTTTAGGCTGCCTTCCTTTCATCACAAACCTCAGCTTAGCATGGTTTTTCCCTCCAGGCACTGGCCACACCCAGAACTGTTCAGTTTCAGTAAGGCTGATGCATCGTGGGCCTTTAGACCTGGCAGCTAAGTGTAACCTCCCTAAAGAGGTGCCATCTACCACCAAGTGCCAGCTGCTAGGGACCTGATTTTTGCTGCCATGTCCCGCTTGAACGATTCAAAGAAGTTATCAGGCTGGCCACTGCCAGAAACGGGATGTTGGGCTCTGTGGACCTTTGGGAGAAATGATCAGGGATCCTCTCGCACTCTGAACTCAGCCTGCAGCAGCTGGAAAGAATTCTAGGCCTAGAGAAATCTGGCAGCCCCTGGAAAGAGGGTGGGAGGTGACAAGAGGGGATAGACTCCCGACTAAAGCCATTTTCAGTACTAAAGTCAGTATCTGCCATGACCCTGAGGTTCTCCAACAGGGCAGTGGAATGTCTAGGCCTGCCATTCCGCTGGTGGGGATAGGGGATTCCCTGCTACTGTTGCCCAATACTGTTCTGAGCGGTGGCAGGGGAAAAATGTTGTTTTTGTTGGTGCTGGAAAATCAGGAAGTGACATAGGGTAGCTCTAGGAATCACCTGAAACCGTTCGTTTGTTTTTTACCATATAGTTTCTGGTGATTCCTAGAGCTGCCCTACATAAATGAGGGGCTCCATGGCAGCGTTCCCTCTAAGCTGAGTTAGTGTGAGCCAGCTCACAGTTTTTCAGCCCCTGGCTCACACATTTTTGTCTTCGCTCAGGAAGGAGGGCTCCAGAGCAAACTAATTTGTGCAGTGGCCAAATCGCTCACTCACAACTTTAATGCCAGTAGCTCACAAAGTAGAATTTTTGCTCACAAGACTCCACAGCTTAGAGGGAACATTGCTCCATGGTGACCTGTGCTCTGCAATGTCAGTTCCAGGGAAAAACCCGGAGGTGATGTGGGGTAGCTCTAGGAATGGCCAGAAATGGTTTGTTTTTTTTACCATGGAGTTTCTGGTGATTCCTAGAGCTACCCGACATCACTTCTGGGTTGGAAGTGATGTCGCACAGCACAGGATGCTGTGGAGCCCCCCATTTCCCTACCCCTCAGCCTCCAACCAGTTGCCAAGCATGAACTGCTGGTAATCCTAGGAGAGAATTGGGAAGAAAGGCAGGGTACAAATTGGGAGCGGGGAGGTTCCAACAGTTTGAGAAACAGCTTTAAGCCTTTTGTCTTTATGAGTTTAGAGCCTTTTCCTTATTTGAGGAGGATGGAGAAAAGAAGTTGTGTGATTTTTTTTTTAAGGGATTAAAATCTATGTCAGCTTGCCTCATGAAATTTCTTCAGGGACAGAAAAAAATTTGCATTTGAAATTGTGCATGGTGGGGGGGGGGGAAGAGAGAAGAATACTGTTTAAAAGAGGTCAGGGAACCAACGAACGACTACAAAAATATATTATATACTCCTGAATCCTGAATGAAATGGTATTAAGGGATAGTCCATAAGAAAAATGAGTAGAGATGCAAAAAACTGACAAGGAATGGAGCTATAATGTGATTTAAGTTTGGGGACTTTGGGAGGGGCGGGAGTGTCTAAGCTCAAGGGAATGAAAACAAATCCCAAATTTTCCTAAGAGAAACCCCCCAAATCTAGCAATTGGAATACATTATGCAAATTGGCCAAATCTGGATATGTTTAATGAATCGTGCCTACTCTGTTCCAATGTGCATTTATTTTGTTTTATTCGTTAGAATTTGGAGCTTTGCACGCAAGTCTCCCACCCACCCCCCCCGTGTCTGGAAGACGAATGCAGGAGAGCAGAAAATAGCAGGCAGTTATGAGTAAGCCCATAGGAAAGGATATGGCCTAGATTCCCAGAGCAACAAAGGGCCATTTCTGGGCCACCCAATCCTAACCGGTGTGTCCTCAGGGAAAGGAAAAAAACCACCCCGATATCAATGGGATTTACTCTCCAGTAACTACGCACAGAACTGAAGCTCAAACAGTCTTCATTTTCTAAGCCATTTGGAAGAAATTTCCCAAGCGGCATTTCCCGATTTTTGGATTGTTTGCTTTGCTCTAAACCAGGGATAGAAACCTGCCGACCGCCCTGAGCATGAAGCTGCCTCAAAATTGTCTCCTCTGACTGTCTGTGTCTCTCCAGAATCTCCGGCACAAAAAGATCTTGAATAGGAGAGGTGCTGGGTGCAAGGCAGCTTGGTGTAGGGATTAAGAGTGTTGGGTTACTATCCAGGAGACTTGAATCTCCAATTGTGCCATGGCAGCTTGCTGGGTGACCTGGGGCCAGTCACACTCTCAGCTTGGTGTAGTGGTTAAGAGCCATGGACTCTAATCTGGGAGAATCCGGTTTGATTCCCCACTCCTCCACATGTAGCTGCTGGTGTGACCTTGGGTCAGTCATAAATTCTCTCAGAGCTATTCTCTCAAGGGCAGTCCTCGAAAGAGCTCTCTCAGCCCCACCTACCTCACAGGGTGTCTGTTGTGGGGAGGGGGAGGGAAAGGAGTTCGTAAGCCGCTTTGAGACACCTTTGGGTTGTGAAGGGTTGGGTATAGATCCAATCTCTTCTTCTTCTCTAGCCTAACTATCTCACAGGGTTGTTGTGAGGATAAAATGGGAGGAGAATGAGGTACGCCACTCTGGATCCCCACTGGGAAGAAAGGTGGGGTACAAATAAATAAAAATAAATAAAATAAATCAGGTGCTCCTGCCATAAATGTCTGGGCACTCCCTTAAACAAACACAGCTGCTTTAGACCAAGGCAAGGGGAACCGTTCTCTAACTACAAGCATGGACAGCTTCAAGAGGGAACTGGATAAACATCTGGAGCAGAGGTCCATCAGTGGCTCTTAGCCACAAGGTATACATAGGAGCTCTTGGTCTGGGGCAAGTGATGCTCTGTATTCTTGGTGCCGGGGGGGGGGGCAACAGTGGGAGGGCTTCTGGAGTTCTGGTCCCGCTGGTGGACCTCCTGATGGCACCTGGTATTTTTGGCCACTGTGTGACCCAGAGTGTTAGACTGGATGGGCCACTGGCCTGATCCAACATTGGCTTCTCTTATGTTCTTATGTTAACTCAGTATTCTTTAAATGAGTGTTGCCTTTAAACTCACTATCACTACTTCAGCCGGAGAGGACAGAGACTGAACCCCAAAACGTTCTGCAGTGTGGAACATGAGTTGTGGGGCCTGCCCGGTCCAAGATAATGTGTTGACCTTAGGAACATACAGAGCTGCTTAGGACAGAATCAGTGCATTGGTCCCGGTCTAGCACAACATTGTCTGTTCGGACTGGCAGCCAATCTCTGGGGTCTCTCCAGGTCAGGAAGACGCCCGGAATGAAACTGGGACCCTCTGCATACGAAGTTTGTCTTCTGCCCCTGAGCACTTCTTCTGGAAAGGAACATATGCCGCTGCCTTATGTGAAAGGAGACCCTGAGCCTGTCTAGCCCACCAACGTCACTTCTGAATGGCCACGCAGAAGTCTGGGGTCTTGGGTAGAGAAAGATCTTCCCCAGATTGGGTACCTGCAATCTTTGCTGGCGATGCTGGGGATTGAACTTGAGACTTTCTGCATGCCGAGCAGAGCCTCCCCCACTGAGCCTCACACAGCCTCTTCCACTCACACACCACGAGAGCTGTGTCTTATACTGGCAAATATGCTCCCTCCCCCCCAAATTGCTGCCAGTTAATGTGAATGCAGGGGTGTCGATTCTCACGCCTACAAACTCTCTCTCAGGTCATTTCCCTGCATTTGATGCTGCCCTCTAAGCCTCCTCTGGCCTCCTGCGTTAGAATCACCAGGACCAGGAACATGGGGTTGGGATGCATCTTGACAACTGACACGCTGAATTGCTGTGCTTTTGTCAGGCAGCAAAATTCACAGCCTCCCTCCAAGAAACAAAAACCTTCCCCTATGGGGATGACGCCGAAGCCCACACAGCACAGCTAAAATTTTAAAGAGAGAGAGAGAGAGAGAGAGAGAGAGAGAGAGAGAGAGAGAGAGAGAGAGAGAGAGAGAGAGAGAAAATTTTTTTTAAAAACCTTCCCCGATGGGGATGACGCTGAAGACCACACAGCACCGCAAAAAGTATAAAGAGAGAGAGAGAGAGAGAGAGAGAGAGAGAGAGAGAGAGAGAAAGAGAGAGAAAGAGAGAGAAAGAGAGAGAAAGAGAGAGAAAGAGAGAGAGAGAGAAATCAAAATCGTGTGTCAAGAAAAACTGTTTTTGGGGAAAATAGTTAATAAATTCACGCTGCCTACAACGCTCAGCCTAGAAGTCAAGTACGGCACGGCTGCGGCTGACTCAACAGCCAGAAAAAAGCAAAAAGCAACATTCAAAACAGGAGCCCCAAAGACAAAACCGAAAAGATGGCGACGGCAGAAATGTCCAATGACATTAAAAAAAAAAAAAAGGACGGGCAGATAAAACAATCATCGTGTCAATGAAAAGACTGGAAAGAAATGTTTTTACCTGGTGCCCAAAACTAGGAAGAGTGAGTGCCAGAGGCGGGCTTTCCAAAGAGGAGGAACCGGTCCAGATGGGGACCCAGATGGGGACTCCTCTACCAAGGAGTCTACCAAGACTCCTTGGTAGAGCTCATCCACGATACAGGTAAACAGAGGGTGTTGCATCTGCATATATTTGCTTATGCATAACACTGGTGCTCAAGGTACAGTAAGGGCATGCGAGCCCCACCTTTCCAACAGATGGAAATCCAGTGTGGTCCACCCTCTGGCTTCTGGGAATTCACCAGGCACTGCCCACAGCCTTTCAAGTTGGTTAAGGGTGCGGTCAGACGTGCCTTTAGATCCAACTTCGAAGCCGATGCCTGGTGGATCTAAAGTGCATGATAAGTCATTAACATCTATGAAAAGTTCCGCAGTCGTCGGCATCCCGTCCTGGTCCGCCTCTGAAATGGAGTAAAAAGACAGCTGGGAAAGTCCGGTCCTAATGCTTGCCGACGGGCCACAGATAAAGTTTCACTAGTCTGATCACTCGTGTGCTCGCAGGCCGCCGGGATGGTCCGCTCATTCCGTTCCGACTGGGCACCATTTTGTTTTGCTTGCTTAGCGATATGCACATAACCACATAATTGTCCCCATCTCTAGGTCAGCTTTGAAAGTGAGTAGAAAAGGGAGCAATCTTTTTCAGGAAACCACCGCTCACAGTGAACCAAGGCAATCAAAGTGCTCCGTGAAAGGACTGGCAAGCGGTCAAAGCAGAGAATCGACTCCCGGAAGTGGGAGAGCGCATATGCAAAAAACTGTACCCTCGTCTGTGTGCATGCGCAAAAGCAGGCAATAAAAACAACCTTCGCCCATCCACGCCATCTGATCGCATAGTGATGGGCTGATCCTGCAGCGAAATGGAATATACTTGGATGTCTGATCGAGCGACTCCATTTCAAAAACCAACGGATGAAATAGGAGTGCTTCCCGACCGCACCAAATGGCACATCTGACCGCAACCTAAGAGCAATGAGAATTAGCAGCAGACTTTTTTAAAAAATGGCTGGGTGTCTCAGGAGGCTGCGCAGAGAGATAGAACACATGCAGTCCTAAGAAAAGTGGGCTGGAGTCGGAGCCAGCACCCCTGCCTTGTCTGCAAATCATGTCCCCCATACAGTCACACCCCCAATTTGCTAGTCCGAGAAGCACACCTCCTGTTTGATAAGTGATGTCCTCATGGCCAGCAGCTGAAAGAAAGAACCACAATATTCAGGTGGCATGACCCATAAAAGCCTCTCTTTTTCGGAAGACAGTGCAGTAATGCCCCCTTGTCTTTGTGGATGCACAGAGACCACGAAGAAGATTGCCCCCTTGTCTTTGTAAAGACCTCTCTGTGAGCTTTGAGGAAGGCCAGAGAAATAGCCCCGTTCGGTGCCATGTCTGCAACAAAACAGAACTTGAGACTCAGCCACGGGAGCTGGGGGAGAAGAGCAGGGTGGAGGAAAAGAAAGGTCCAGGTGGCACTTTGACAGATGGGCCAGGGAAAACCTGGAAGGCAGTCTCCCAGCTTGTGTGGACCCTCACCTCGTCAGCTCTGACAACGTCAATGTCAACCTTTCCGCCTGCTCCAGAACTCTGATCCTCGGCTGCATATTCTGCCCCTCCACTGCAGTTATCCGTGGAGCCACTGATGGACCCTCCGGAAGGTAAGGTGGCTTGGTTGATAATGCAACCTGACAGCTCGGCCTCGCACCAGCAGGTGGGCGTCTCGTGGTTGCGGAAGCACAGATCCTGACAGGCAATGCCCACCTCACCTGGGCTGGGAACCTGCACACAACTGCTCGTGATACTCGGAAACAGATGACTGGGGTGCAGAACACTTTTTTGGGGGAGGATCTTTGCCATTCCGGAGTTGAGAACGGGGGGAGGCTTTTCCCATGCAGACTTGCTTGTGTTCCGTATCGCTCGGCCAGCCCTGATTTTTCCAAGGGCGATTCAGCGAGAGAGGCTTTTGCTGCGCATTGAATTCCTGGCGTCTACGCAACAATGCCACGGCCATGCTGGTCCAAACGCTGCAGCGGCTACTTAGCAGTGACCTAAAAGACCTACCCTGTGGGAGAGAGGGTGTCAAAAGCTGCCCTCTCCCCCCCCCTCGCTTGTCAGGAGGGTCAGCCTGGCACAGCTCCAGCTTTGACTCCGTGGCCGGCTTTTTCCGCTTTGCGTCTCTTCGTTGCCCTGCTGTTGGCATCGCTCCGGGAAAGGTGCCCTTCTGTGCCCTTCCCTGCCCTCCCAACCTGGCATCCCAGAAGAGAGAGGAAAAGCAGGCAGGCAGTAGTGTTGTGTATTAAGATAGTCTCGCCAGCGTTTGCCTGGCCATGCGGTCAAACAGACCTTCGGGTCTAGGAACAACAGACTGGTAGGATCCGAACGAGGACCAATGAGCTCGCGCAGATCCTGGTATGTACCTATGGGGACTAGGTAGTGTAAATAGAGCCTATCACGGGGAGTGGGTGTGTGTGTGTTTTGAGTGTGTGTGTGTGCACGGATAAAAGCCGGTCGCTGACCGGCTAGTTTGTCTTCTAATTTCCAGTGAGTTAATAAACTATGAACTGATCACTGCCACGTGCCCACTCAGTACTTTTCAGCAGAAAGCTCCCGCCCCCTGGACGTTTTTGCAAAGGTGTAGGAGTGCCCAATGAGAGCCAGGCACATTTTGAAAGGGCGGGTTCCTTTGGGACAGTGAGGGGTTTCTCTCTGCAGGGTTTGAGTTCCTATACATGTACTCGGGGGTCCTGATTTCTCATGCGAGAGGTGCCGAGGATGTGCAGGCAGGAAGGCGACAGAGACAGACATAAAACCAATTCTACAGAGTGCCGACCGAGAGGCCTTTTCCGGCACCGATGGCAACTTTCTCACACACACTTACATACAAGCACACAAAGGCAAGTCATTTTGGGCTCAATTAAGGGCGAGGAAGAGCCGTCTTTCAAAAGCCCGACGAGAGTCGTTTGCCAGTCACTTTGGCGGCCTGCCCGATCCGCTCAGGGCCTGCCCCGTCATCATCACGATTCGAACTCCAAATTAATATGTACGGTTGAGGGCACAGCTTATCAGATAAGCGCGCCGCCTCAAGCGCATTCAGATGGGAGAACGGCTGACTGCCTCTCCCCTTGCCGAGGCGAGCAAACAGCCAGAGGACGTATCCGGTCCTGTTTGAGATTCTCAACTTCTTATCGGGCTTTGAAAATTGCCTCGGTAGGGTTGAGTTGACGGTGGTTTGGGGAGGGGGGGCGGTGGCAGGGAAGAGGCACGCAGCCTTTTATTTCTTTTCAAGAACCCAGCGGAGCAGCAATTCGTTCCTTTGTCACAAATCTAAAAATGCAGTGACCGGTAAGCATGCCAAAGCAGAAAGGGGGGGGGAGGGAGACAGCCTGCTTGGCTTTGATGTCGGTGGAGTGGAAGCGAGCTCCGGAACGAGGGCTGTGCTAGCCCACACCGGAAAGGGGCAAAGGATGCGCTCCATGCGACCCACAGAAACCATTTTTAAAACGACCTTGATTGGGAAGCCTACCCTATAATTTATAGCTAGCTTTTTTTTGATGGGGGGGCGACTCCCAAGGGACCGATCCCAACTGGGGTGTGCACTATTGCTCCCGCCGCCTTCCATTCTGCAAGCGGGCACTGGGCACGCAAAGCAGGAGGACGTGGGTTCAATTCCCATCAGACCTCAAAAACACTCATTTCAGGGAACAGCCATTATTTGTGAACTGCTGAAAGCGAACAGGATCAGCACGGGCCCCAGCACCTTCCCGACAGCTGCAGACAGACCTAGGCTCTTCCCCTATTGATTCTGATTGCTATTGATTGAGAGCCAGTTTGGTGTCGTGGTTAAGAGCGGTGGACTCTAATGGAGGAGAACCGGGTTGGATTCCCCGCGCCTCCACACGCAGCTGCCGGTGTGACTTTGGGTCGGTCACAAGTTCTCTCCGAGCTGTTCTCTCAAGAGCCGTTCTCTCAGAGCTCTCTCAGCCCCACCTACCTCACAAGGTGTCTGTTGTGGGGAGGGGAAGGGAAGGGGATTGTAAGCCGCTCTGAGACTCCGAGGGAAGGGCGGGGTATAAATCCAGCCTCTTCTGGATGTTGTGCTCTGCGCCGTTCAACCCTGGTGAACGTTAGCCAAATACTGAGACGAATCAATGTCCCCATCAACGATATGTCCTAAGCAAGTTGCATTTTAATCCGGGCCGATACGTTTTTTTCCTCCCCATCTTGCCGTCTGCAGTGGACCTAACAGCTGCAGTTCAGGCTCAAGGGTTCAGAACAGGGTTGCCAGCTCCGGGTTGGGAAATACCTGGAGATTTTGGGGGTGGAGCCTGAGGAGGGTGGGGTCTGTGGAGGGGAGGGACTTCAGTGGGTTCTGATGCCATAGAGTCTGCCTCCCAAAGCATCCCTTTTGTCCAGGTGAACTGACCTCTGCTGCCAGGAGATCAGGTGTAATAGCAGACCTCCAGCCACCACCTGGAGATTGGTAACCCTCGTGTGGAATCTTGTGGCTTAGTCATTTCCCAGATTTTTGAAGTTAAGCCTTAAGCCCTCGTGGTTGTGTGGAGTGAACGGGTTCAAAGCGTCGTCAGCATTACCAGATATTTGGAAATGGGAGACCACAGGACAGAGAGATGAGGGTGTGCCGACTTCTGTATCTCCCCCCCTTCCCCGAAAATCAAGCTTTTATCTCTCTGGTACAATTACTGATTAATATGCACCTGCATACCTGACGCATGGTTTGCCTCAGTGGTGCGATTTTGGAATTATAGACCAATATCAATTGATGTGCTGTTGATGTTTTGTAATAAATAAATGCGTAGGGGGATTTTTTTGGGGGGGATGGGGAATACTTTAGTGTTTATGACATTGATATCAGAAACACGGATATTAAAAGAGAATGGTTACTTTTTAATGTTCAGAAGCTGTTGCCCAGTTATAAGCACTGGCATCATGTAGTGGTTAGAGCACTGGTTCCCAAAGTGGGCAGAACCGCCCCCTGAGGGGGTGCTGGAATGATCCAGGTGGGCAGTACCAGGAGCCTTGAGTGCAAATTTATCACTGCATCTTTTGTTTCAATTTTGGAAGGTAGATTTCTTGGGGGGGGGGGGTATTTCCCCCCCCTGAAAAGGGGGCGGTAAGCCAAATAAGTTTGAGAACCTCTTAGAGGATTGGCCTAGGATCTGAGAGAACTGGGTTCGAATTCTCACTCTGTCATGAAGCTCAGTGGGAGCCCTTTGGCCAATTACCCACTCTCTGCCTAGCCTACCATGCAGGGTTCTTGTGTAGGGGAGAGACTGATGTCTGCTGCTCTGAGGCTCTTTTAGGGACCATAGGATAAAAATGTACCAGCTAGACCTCTGTCCAAGGCTGAGGTCATGTGCACTAAATAATCCACTTTCAATCAATTTTCAATGCACTTTCCAACTGGATTTTGCAAGTTCACACACCGTAAAATCCAGTTGGGAAGTGCACGTAAAGTGGGTTATTTCATGCATGTGACCGCAGCCTAAGATACACACGGATACATTTATTTAGTGCGCAGATATTCCACCTTTCTTTCATCAGGGAACTCAAGGAAGGGCCTCCTCGAGAGACCTCCCATCCTGGTACTGACCAGAGCCCGATCTGCACAATTAGCTTCTGCAATATCATGTAACTTCCCACTCTCTGTAGAAGTCCCGAGATGTGAGAGCTTGCAGGGGAGTTGAAACTCCACTTCTGGGTAAATCATGGAAGTATTCCAGAGCAGGTATCTCCCTGCCTGGATTTGGGCAGGTCACACCCCTCAAACAGAAAGCTTGAGCCAGCCTCACTAGCTGGGCTACAACCTTTCCACATTATGAAGAGAGGAGAAGAGATTGGATTTATACCTCGCCCTTCACTACCCAAAGGTGTCTCAGAGCGGCTTACAAACTCCTTTCCCTTCCCTTCCCCACAACAGACACCCTGTGAGGTAGGTGGGGCTGAGAGAGCTCTTTCCACAACTGTCCTTGAGAGAACAGCTCTGAGAGAACTATGGCTTGCCCAAGGTCCCCCAGCAGCTGCAAGTGGAGGAGTGGGGAATCAAACCCGGTTCTCTCAGATTAGAGTCTGTGCACTTAATCAATACACCGAACTGGCTCTCAGGAGGGGCTGCCCCAGAGCCTTCCTTAAAACAAGTAGAAACGTCTTGAATGCCATCTCCACGGACCGCCCTATGCACCTGCCTGGCCAGGCAGATCAAGATTTAAGGTCCTGCCTCGTATCTCCTTGTCATCTGAAGTCCAGCAGGCAGTCATGCAAGACGGGGCCTTTTGGGTGGTGGTGTCCGTGTGGGGGAATGGCCTTCTGAGGGAGGCCCCCCTGCTCCTCACTGCCTGTTTGCTGCCAGTTAGTGAAAACACAGTGATCCTTTGGCTTAAATGAAAAACCAAATAGTAACTAGAGATACTGCTGATTAGTGATCCGGCTACTGTGAACTCCAGTTACCACCTTTTTCTCATATTTCCAACAAGGAACTCCACATTATCCTCAAAACAACCCTGTGAGGTAGGCTAGGCTGGCAGAAAGTGACTGGACTGAGGCCACCTGGTGAACTTCTTGGCAGAGAGGAGGAGGAGGAGGAAAGGAGGAGAACAGGACCTTAATGTTCTTTTGCCTGCCTGTAAGGGGGAAAAAAGTAAGAGGAGCTGCGGTGGCTTCAGAGAGGAGGAGGAGGAGGAAAGGAGGAGGCGAACAGGACCTTAATCTTCTTTTGCCTGCCTGTAAGGGGAAAAAAAGTAAGAGGAGCTGCGGTGGCTCAAGTGGTTAAGACACTGAACTGCAGGCTGTGGAAGGTCAGTAGTTCAGCAGTTCGAGACCCGGGTGCCGCGTGATGGAGTGAGCTCCCGTCTCTAGTTCCAGCTCCTGCCAACCTAGCAGTTCGAAAGCAAGAAATTGCAAGTAGATAAATAGGTACCACTTCAGTGGGAAGGTATGACCACAGAAATGTCTTCGGACAGTGCTGGCTCTTCGGCTTTGAAACGGAGATGAGCACCACAACACTAGAGTCGGATTCGACTGGCTTTCGAGCAAGGGAACCTTTACCTTTTACCTTTTTAAGAACACATTACTTAAATCAGTTACCAGTTCCTTAAGTTATTCATACCCTCTTGAATCACTACACAATATTTACAGTTCTAATAACTAAGGAGGGCATTTTTAAAATCCACGCGGGCTGAGATCTTGCAAAATGTAGGGATGTCACCAAATTTCATGCCTGCATGGTTTCAGTTCCAAATTCCAGCTTCTGACCTGGGCTGTTTTCTTACTAGGGATGAACCTGCACTCATTCCAAACCTCCCCCCCCCGACCAACAACGCAACAGCAATATTACCAGCTAAAACCGATGTTGATTTTCTTACAGGCATGCTAAAATGTCAAATTATGTCACTTAAAACCCCACCCATCTGCTGCTCTGCCCACTGCCAATCACCATCTCTGGGAGAATTTTGCCCTTAAGTTATTGTCCGTCCGTCCCCAACCCTTGAATGAATATAATTTATTGTGGTTCATGACTAGATACAAATCCACACAGCCCTTTAGCTGCCGTGAGCTCCGCGGGTGTTCACAGGAGAAAAAGTCTCAAGGAAGCAGGCGTCACTGATAAGTGGACAAATACTTAGGACTGTAGAAAAACACTACTCTAATTCACAGATACTAAAACAATTCATAGATACAAAAACATTCCATCATAGATACTAAAACAATTCACAGATACTAAAACATTCTGTCAACTTGCGCTTGGCAGCCAAAGGTTGCTGCGATAACACTATAGCAACGGGGGGTTCCGTATGGTGGGTTTGCAGTTTTTCCTGTCGTCTTCCTGCCCCAGTCTCCTGGCAACAGCCCCAAGTCATATGCTTTTTTAAAAATCAGCAAATTAATATTGTTATCAGGGCTATTTTTGGGCAGGAACGCACAGGAACGGAGTTCCGGCTGGCTCCCAAGTTGGCCACGCCCAGCAGGAACTCATTAGCATAACAGGCCACACCCAACAGCAGAAACTCATTAGGATTGGCTACATTAGGGGTGTGTGGCCTAACATGAAAAGGAGTTCCTGCTACAAAAAAAGCCCTGGGTTTTGACAACAAACAAGGTAAACAGAATAAGAAGCAAAAGGTGGGTGTGGCTGGATGACCACACTTCTGGTAACATGGGGGTGGGCCTAATGTGCTAACGAGCTGTGCTGTCAGGGGTGTGGCCTAATAGGCTAATGAGTTTCTGCGGTTGGGTGTGGCCTATTATGCTAATGAGTTCCTGCTGGGCTTTTTCTACAAAAAGAGCCCTGATATAAAATTGTAAACATTCGTGCATCCAGTCCCCCAATTCCCTGCTTTCATTAAGACGTCTCTAACCCCTTTCCTTGCAGAGATATAACAGGAAAGGCAATGAAAGGGACGAGAGAACTACTTCTAAAAACAGAAATGGGGAATTTCGAGAAACAGATACAAAGATCGTTGTAATGTTATAAGGAAATTCTCCATTTTTAAAAAAAACGCACACAGAGCCCACCCCAAATGGTGGTCATGGGAAAAGGGGCTGGGGAAATGATTGACATGTAGGTGGGGGGCAAGGAAAGTCTAAACTCTCCGATCCACGTGGCGGCCATTCAGGCTTCGCTAGGATCTTTTGCAAAATTTTGCAGCAAACCAGATTTTGGAATGATCACAATGCTGCGTGGAAGGAGGGGAAAACGCCACTTCCCAACAGCACTGAACCCGGAGCAAATAACCTATATGGAAAAGGTCTTGGTTATGAGGAAACCCCAAAGCCAAGGTCACTCAGTTCTCTGGCTCGTGTTGGGCTTGACTCCTTCGTGCCCCTTTGCCAGAGTTGCCAACAGATGCACCAAGAGGACAAAAGATGCCGGAGGAGGGCCTTGCAGTCATCAGGTCCTCACAGAGGACAAGGGTCTTGAGCACTTTCAGGATCGGCTTTGCCACCCAGGGCTCAGCTCTGCCAGGGGGATTGGCCAGCTCTTGCCTTTGGCTCTGTTCTGCTACTGCCCACCCCAGGTACGGTTGCCATCTCTTGGCTGGGCAATTCCTGGAGATTTGGGGGGGGGGTGGAACCTACAGACAGCGGGGTTTGGGGAAGGGAGGGACCTTGGCAGGGTACAATGCCATAGAGTCAGTCCACCCTCCCAAGCAGCCATTTCCTCAAAGGGAGAACAGCCGTAATTCTGGAAGGTCTCCAGTCCCCATCTGGAGGCTGGCAACCCTAGCAGGCAGCCCCCCCCCCCCGGTTTGCCCTCCCGGGTTCCCAACACAGCTCCTGGGCCTCGTGCCCGTGGGTGGCACCGTCTTGTTCCACAGCAGATGGTGCCTTCTTCCCCACCACTGAATGCCACCCAGTCGGTCAAGGGGATGCCGTCGCAGTGACGTTGTCTTCTTTCTGTCTCTAGATTTGGGTCTTGCCCCCATCTTTGACCCTGCCTGTCTCCAGGTGTCATTCCCGCATGGACGGCTCCTGGCAGGAACTGGCTTTTGGTTCCAACTTCAGGGTGGACAGGGCTACGACTGGCCAGGGCCTAAAACCCCCTCTGTGGCAAAGGGGATAACAACGTGCGTGTGTGTCCATACACACACGCACACAGAGCCCACCCCAAAACAAACCGGCTCACACGCTGCGTTTGGCTGTGCGCTAAATGCCCGGTGCCAGTCACCCCGCTGTAATTGCCGGAAAGTGCCGTCAGCTGTCCTGCGAAGAGACTGCGGGAGTCATCTGATTCCACACAGCCTGGCTGGTCTCCCTCCTGCAGTGGGCATCACGCCGGCCACCTGTCTGCTCAGCAGGGGACGACGAGGACCCAGTGTGCGGCGCAGGCGAGGTGGGGGCGATTCCAGCTGCCTGCCATTTGTGACCGATTTGCAGGCGGGGAACAGCAAAGAGGAACAGCTACCGACAGACGGCTGCAGATCACCAACAAGAAGCTGTCAACGACCTGTCTCCAGGGCTGGGAGTACTTAACGGGAAGAAAAGTCAGTGAAATTCTGCTCCAGGGGGGAAAAACTAATTTTGCAACTTGCGCAGATCAGGGAGACCAGAAGCCGGAAGGCCAAGGAAAGGCATTTTGCACCATTTTCTGGAGAGATGAGGTCAGAGGTGGATCACTTCCTGGTAATCAGGCAAGGGAGGGTTTTGCAAACTGGAGAAACCATCCCGTGGAGTGACATATCACAAATGTGACTGAGCAAGGTCACACACCCTAAATAATCCACTTTCAATCCACTTTAAGGGCACTTTCCTATTGGATTTTACTGTGTGCACTGGCAAAATACAGTTGGAAAGTGCCTTGAACGTGGATTGAAAGTGGATTATTTAGGGTGTGCGCCCGCAGTCCAAGTGCATTTTTTTGAGGGCTAGTAACTTTATTTGCCAGGCTACTATTCATTCTACCAATCAGGGATCATTTCTCTTATTCTGAGCCTTACTCTAAGGGGGAAGGGCTGAGGCTCAGTGAAAGAGCCTCTGCTTTGCATGCAGAAAGTCACAGGTTCAATCCCTGGCATCTTCACTTAAAAAGGACCAGGTAGTAGGTGATGTGAAAGACCTCTGCTGGAGAGCTGCTGCCAGTCTGAGTAGGCAATACTGACCTTCATGCAGGGTCACAGCCAGGATTTTTTACTTCGTGGGCATTTAAATAAGTTGGGGGCACTGTGTCAGGAACGACGAGAGAGTAAACTTTTTAAAAAGTGTGCATGCGAGAGAGGGTTGGAGTAGGGAGTAGACGTGCCCTGTGGTGTGCCTCACCCATAGCCCGCCAGGGGTACACTGCCGGCAGACAGGGAGATGGCTTGGTGCGGTGCGGCGCGGCTATGGTGCGTAAGAAAAATAAAATAACCTGTCTGGATGGGAAATGGGGGGGCCTGGGTGGTAAATCAGGGGGCCTGGCCCCGAGATGTCCCAATGTAGCTATGGGCCTGCCTTGATGGATTTAGGGTCTGATTCAGTATAAGGCAGCTTCATGTGTATAACGTATTCTGTTTCTTGTGGTTGTGTGGGAAAACACAAATGTTTCCAGACATCCTTGGTGGTCTCCCATCCAAGTACTAACTGTGACCGACCCTGCTGAGTTCCCCAGATCTGATGAGCCCGGGCTAATCTGGGCTACTACTTGGACTGCTATTCCTACTCTTTGACCACAAGAAATCTCACCCAACGAGCTCTCTGGCGTTGCCCAAACTCTTGAAAGCATGGCTTCACGAATTAGGAGGACTAGAAACCTGCTTTCTCTCTCTTTTGCGTACGGGCTCACACAGGAGATCCTGCCACTTCGGCACAGAGTTCAGGCAGAAACACGGCGTCCTGATGGCCTCAAGCAGGGGGCACCTTTGGCATTCCGACACAGGGTGCTGGGCCCAACCACAAAATGGCTGCCGTGGCAGGTGTAGCCATACTCACATCCCGACGAGGTCCAAGTGCAGCGGAGAAGAAGGATAATTTTAAAAATGTCCTTGGAAAGAGGCGTGAGAGACAGAATGAAACTAATGCAGGTGGCACCCAATACGGGAAACTCATACAGGCACCCCTCTGGGGACCCCCGGCACCAAGGCTTGGGATTGCTACACTTCTCTGGCAAAATCTCAGTCAGGTGAAATTCCTTCCCTTGGCCTGCAGGCTTCATACCCGTCTCTGTTTCTTCCACCTTCAGCTGTCTGCCTTCCCTCTATAAACAACTGGCATAGTTTGGCTGGTGGCAGTCAAATGTCCCTGGCTGACCTGCAAAGTCCAAGGGATGTCGCCCCTCAAAGACTTTGCAGCAGTGATACAAATACCTCAAATACTTAAGTCAGCCCATTCCTTCCTTCTTACAGTCATTTTCCTGAGAACATAAGAGGAGCCCTGCTGGATCACACCAGTGGGCCATCTAGTCCAGCATCCTGTCTCACACAGTGGCCAACCAGTTCCTCTGGATGGCCAACAACAAGACAGAGAGGCCGAGGCCTTCCCTGATGAGAACACAAGAAGAGCCCTGCTGGATCAGACCAATGGTCCATCTAGTCCAGCATCCTGTCTCACACAGGGGCCAACCAGTTCCTCTGGAGGGCCAACAACAGGGCAGAGAGGCCGAGGCCTTCCCTGATAAGAACACAAGAAGAGATGGGCAGGAGGTCGAAGCACTGTGGGAAGCCATATATTAGGGAGGGGGAAAGGGAGGTGGGTAGGGTATGAAAGGGACAAATGTAAAAAATTTAATGTTGATTACGAATGTTTATATCCTAAATAAAAAAAATTGACAAAAAAAAAGAACACAAGAATAGCCCTGCTGGATCAGACCAGTGGTCCATCTAGTCCAGCATCCTGTCTCACACAGTGGCCAACCAGTTCCTCTGGAGGGCCAACAACAGGACATAGAGGCCGAGTCCTTCATAAGAACATAAGAAGAGCCCTGCTGGATCAGACCAGTGGGCCATCTAGTCCAACATCCTGTCTCACACTGGCCAACCAGTTCCTCTGGAGGTCCAACAACAGGGCACAGAAGCCAAGGCCTTCATAAGAATATAAGAAGAGCCTTTCTGAATCAGACCAGTGGTCCATCTAATCCAGCATCCTGACTCACACAGTGGCATAGAGGCAGAGGTCTTCCCCTGATGTTGCCTCCTGGCTCTGGGATTCAGAAGTTTAGTGCCTCTGAATGTGAATGTTCCCCTCAGTTACCATGGCTAGTAGCCATTGATAGACTTAACCTCCATGAATCTATCTAATCCCCTTTTAAAGCTGTTTATTACTGTGGGCATCACTACATCCTCTGGCAGCGAATTCCACCTTTTACTCATTCTCTGTGTAAAGTAGTATTTTTCTGTTCGTCCTGAACCGACTGCCCATCAGTTTCACTGGATGCACTCGACTATGTTTTACTTTTCAACGATGTTTTCCTTTTAATTGATCTCTGGTTGGATTGTATTTGCCCCTTTGCGGTTTTCTTGTTCTGTAGTTCTCGTTTCTTTGGGTAGAAACCGTAATCTGGTTCTTCTTGCTGTATTTCGCTGGTTTATTTTTTTAGTTTAATACCGTGCCGAATGTTTAGTTATCACACCCTGCTTCGGGCATTATTAGTGATGGAGAAGCGGTCTATAAATATATTAAGCTGAAATCACGGTCAAGTGTAACAGAGATCCATTCCATAAACAAATGAGAGCCATTCCATACAAAGAAAATATTCCTAAAGTGTTTCACAGATGGTACTGGCCACCAGAAAAAATAGCAAAGTGTTATGCGAACAGCTCAAATAAATGCTGGAAATGCAAGATCAATATAGGTTCATTTTATCATATGTGGTGGCGTTGTGTAAAAATTCAAAGATTTTGGGAGCAAGTACAGAGAATCATTTGGGAAATAATGGATATCTATTTAATGTTAGATCCAGAAATATATTTGTTGAACATGATACCGGAAAGTCTTAACGAACATGATGCCTACTTAGTGGCTCTTATAATAACATTTGCGAGAATACTTCTGGCCAAATACTGGAAATTAGGGGGGGGGGGGAACCAATAGGGAAGAGATAAGTTTGAAATTGTTAAAGTTAGCAGAAATGGACAAATTAAGCTTGTTAATTCAGGGAAAAGGAGAAGAATTTTTCTTGAAAAGATGGTCAAGATTGTATAAATGGATAGATAATAATGTTAAAGAACAGACCCAATTTAAAGTTTTTCGGTGACTGACTATACATTTAATTGTTTGTGTATTAAAAATATATAAATAAACACGTGGTGGGGGAGTGTAACAGAGATCCATTCCAGCACAGCTGGGCCGTGTCCAGGGGGCCACCCACCGTCACTGAGGTATTGCCACGGTAGAGCTCAGAGAACTACCAGGGGAACTTTCAGCAGTGTGGAAGGTTAGCAGAAACATGCAACTGGCGGTTGCCCCCTCTCCCAGACTTTCCATTCTCCCCATGCTACGTAGCCCCCCCCAATCCACAATGCATTAGAGTCGTAAGCCATCCGCCCCCCAGCCCCCTCTGCGCCCTTGTTCCGCTAGCTCCTCTTAGCGCCTCTGGCGAAGCAAAGATCAGTAATGTAAGATCTTCCTTAACATCTCCTGCCAATTCTGTCAGAGCGCCTCTCCAGAGGACCAGGGCCCTGAGTTATGTAAACACAGCACATTCTCTGTCAAAGATTTTTCCCCCCTTGGAAAAAAAAAAGTCTAACCCTCCCCCCACCCTCTCTCCTGCTCATTTGCACATAAAAGCGGCCTTTGCGCTACTCCCGGGCACCGTGGCATGTTCCAGAGTTGGCAGGTTAAACTCGACAATGAAAGAAAAAGAGGTCGGGAAATCGCTCTCGTCTTCACCACCTCCCTGCCAAGCACCACCGTTTCACTTGATGCGCGTCAATCAGTCTCGGCGCTGAAATGGAAAAAGCCCCCCCCCCGATGCCTCATCGGGACTAGAGTCACGCCACTAACATCTTGCGGTCAAAAACACAGGCCGGCATGTTGAGCTTTCTGTCCCTGGCCAGGTATTGCTCTGAAGGGTCAAGACCTGTCTATTCCGAGACCCTGAATCAGATGGAACATCCCTAAGGATGACCTTTGTCACCAAAAAGCCAGTTTGGTGTAGTGGTTAGGAGCATGGACGCTAATCTGGGAGAACCGGGTTTGATTCCCCACTCCTCCACTTGCAGCTGCTGGTGTGACCTTAGGTCAGTTACAAGTTCTTTCAGAGCTGTTCTCTCATGACCCGTTCTCAAAAGAGCTCTCTCAGTCCCACCTACCCCACAGGGTGTCTGCTGTGGGGAGGGGAAGGGAAAGGGATTGTAAGCCGCTCTGACACTCCTTCGGGTAGTGAAGGGCAGGGTATAAATCCAATCTCCTCCTCCTCCCCCTCTTCTTCTTCAGATCCTTGCTGGTATGTTCAAGTTACAAACAAAACATGCTATCGGTGTGTACTTATTTAATTTATTTCATTTATAACCCGCCTTCCTCCCCCAGTGGGGACTCGAAGTGGCTTACGTTGTTCTCCTGTCCGCCATTTTATCCTCACAATAACCCTGAAGGGTAGGATAGGGTGAAAGTGTGTGTGACTGGCCACAGGTCACTTGACAAGCCTCCAGGGTAGAGTGGGGATTCGAACCTGGGCCTCCCACATCCTAGTCCAACACTCTAACCACTATACCACACTGGATCTCCAAAGATGTTAAGTTCATCTTTCGCTTTATACATGTAAAGTTAAAAGAAATGCTTCACGAATTGTGGAATTTTTTTTCGGGGCGGGGGGAAGGAAAAGATAATCTGTGTTGCTGATTACCTGCCATTAGTTATAATGCAAGTCACAACACAATCAGTGTCAGGAGGAGGATGTCGTTGTCTCTTGTTTCATACTGAAAACCAGCACAACTGAGCCTACTCCAGGACTTGAAATGGATTTGTATGCTCTATGGGCGGCAGAACCCAGTTTTTGCTACCCTTTAAACACCCATCTGCATTTTGGGTTGAAATTACCCAGGCCACTGCTTGAAAGAGACTGTGCGGCTAGTTCAAAAGCACGCTTCCTATGCCTCAAGGGATAGTTAGGGTGACTTCCTTGGTCAACAGAAGGGATTATAGGAAAACTAAATCTTCCCCGTTTTGTTTGTCCCCAGGTGAGAAGGCACTGCAATATTTTGGTCCCTAAAACTGCCTCCTAAACCTGGTGTGCCATATATTCAGCATGCCTGTCAAAAAGCACAAATCCTTTCACTGAAAAAGCCTGTATGTTTGCGCACATGCATGCATCTAAGGCTATATGACACAACACTGATGTCATTGCTATGACCTGGTACAGAAGAAGAAGAAGAAGAAGAAGAAGAAGAAGAAGAAGAAGAAGAAGAAGAAGAAGAAGAAGAAGAAGAAGAAGAAGAAGAAGAAGA
>NW_015160858.1:426546-447951 GCF_001447785.1 Gekko japonicus | reverse complement strand
GGAGGAGGAGGAGGAGGAGGAGGTGGAGGACATTGGATTTATACCCCACCCTTTACTCGTCTCAGAGTGGCTTACAAACGCCTTTCCCTTCCCCTCTCCACAACAGACACCCCTGTGAGGTAGGTGGAGCTGAGAGAGCTCTTTCAAGAACTGCCCTTTCAAGGACAGCTCTTGTCAGAACTATGGCTTCCCCAAGGTTATCCAGCAGCTGCAAGTGGAGGAGTGGGGAATCAAACCCGGTTCTTCCAGATTAGAGTCCATGCACTTAACTACTACACCAAACTGACTACTACACAATGACAACCAATGCTGTTTAAAATGCACTCGGTTTAACTTTAAATGTTAAAGTAGTAGGGCAAGTAGTGGTGTAAAGTGCCGTGAAGTAAAAGGCAGTTGATGGCAACCCGGTAAAGTTTTCAAGATAAAAGACGTTCAGAGGTGGTTTGCCATTGCCTGCCTCCGTGCAGCAAACCCTGGGCTTCCTTGGCGGTCTCCCATCCAAATACTAACCAGGGCTCACCCTGCTTGGCTTCCAAGATCTGACGGCACCTGGGCTGTGCAGGTCAAGGCACACGACAGAGGTTTTATAAACCATATCTCCCAATTTGCTAGATTTTGTCCTGACTCCACTTGGGCCACAAAAGCTTCTTCTTTTTTAAAGCACCACAATTGAGCTGTGAAAGATGTAAAATATCAATAAAGGCAACTGGGCCTTCAGAGCATTTGCAGTATGATATTGCCCTCACTGCTGAGTTCTTACAGGTATCGGGGAGTAGTAAGAAAGCTACATGGTTTCTAGCCAGGCACATCTCTGCTCTCAGAAACTGTGCATTGTTCCATCCCTTCAAGTGGGAATATAACAGACACATCTGGACGGATGCCCAAACCTTTGGCTCTGTGATGAACACTACATGGGAACCCAGCCAGATAAGCAGTCAGGAAACCGCAGCAGGCTACAGAGGAGAGCGAGGGTTGAATGAGGACACAGGGAGGGAAAGAACATGGTGACTGATGCACATATGCATGGCAAATGAGGGCAAGTGATGGTCATCGATGGCAAGAGAAAATTGGATTAATGGCTATTGGTGCCCTCAAACTCCTCTGTGGTATCACCAGCTACTCCTGTTCTTCCAATCCTTCCTCAACATTTTACTACTTCTGTGAATCATTCAAGATCACCCCTCTAAGATCTTGTCCCAACCTGAATCTAAGCTAGGGACATTACCAAACGGCGCGCCCACAACTGTTTCAACCTGGGGAAAACTCCGAACAAACCAATTTCCAACCCGGATGCTCCTTACCCAGGATCAAACGACAGTCATATTTTTCTGTGGTCATATGAACGACATCTGATAGAAATATTACTGTTAAAACCAATGCCTGTTTTTGCATAAGACAACGTCCAAATGGCCTACAAGTGCCAAAATAAGCGGAGACAGGAAAGCTGGCAAAGAAAACAAGCAGGACAAAGCAAAAAGATGCAAAATGCATATGCCGAAAAATGAAAACGGGACTTTTTAAAATGATCCCCGAATCAAAGCCCAAGTCCCCGGAGCTTTCTTTACACACAAGAACTTCGTTCTCTTGGACTCGCCCAATGCTATGGATTTGCCCACTGAGGGGATTAAAAAAATGGCTCATAACTCTTGGAGAAGGAAGGAAGGAAGGAAGGAAGGAAGGAAGGAAGGAAGGAAGGAAGGAAGGAGATTTGAAGAAATGGAGGCAGAAAGAAAGAAAACCTGGAGGTAAACTTTGGAAGGAAGGAAGGAAGGAAGGAAGGAAGGAAGGAAGGAAGGAAGGAAGGAAGGAAGGAAGGAAGGAAGGAAGGAAGGAGATTTGAAGAAATGGAGGCAGAAAGAAAGAAAACCTGGAGGTAAACTGAGGCAGGGGGCGAAGAATGACAGATTCAAAGGCCAACTCTCAGCTACACGGTGGTGAGCTGTGGTCAAAGTCAAACCCTCTTCAGTGATGGACAGAAGTCACATATTAAAATGAGGGGGAAAACAAAGATGGGAGGATGGTGATTTATAGGAGTTGATGCAGCCCGTCTTTTTTCCATACTTATTTGGCCAAGAGGGGGAGATTCAATTTGCATCTGCTTTCTCTCTCCTTCCCTCGAGTAAGTTATTTGCTCTTGGAATAAGTCCGCATCCGAGGATACGATACGGATAAAGGGCGTCAATTACCAACGACGCTGTTCGCCATCAGCATCAATTGCTGCGTGCTGTTTTGACTCCGAGTTTCAATTTTTATTCTACGATAAAAAAAAGATTCATTTTCCCTTGCCTTGTTTTTTTTTATTATTATTATTAATATCTGTTTTTAGCTAGGGGGATTTGGTCATGGTAAGGGAGATGGGGGGGAAAGGGGGCTGTTAGTTTACCCAGATAATTGTGTCAACTTGTAAAGCTGTAATTCGAAGGAAATCTAAGACACAAACAATGGGATCCCCCTCCCCGCTTTCTCTCTCCCTTTCCAAAAGTGCTGTCAGAAGCATTCCTCCGTAATTTGATCAGTGGGAGAGGGAGCGCAAGAAAGCAAACCCGACGCAGAGCTTGGCAATCATTCTGATAATATCTTCGGCGCAAAAAAAAAAAAAAAACCCTCGGATGCCTGGAGTATTGCTCCGGTTCTTCATGTTTAAGTCAATGGGAGCTAAATAGATGGAATTGGTGAGCACGTCGAAGTTAGCTGGGGACACGGAGCTGGCGAGAGATGATCTCTTTTTATCACGACGACCCGACCCGGTCGTTCCGGGAAAGAGGCGAGCTTTCATGTGACACTGAGCCATTCACTGGGTGCGATGGAACATTAATGTCCCAGGAGGGGGAATTATATGCCAAGATTTACAGGGCCGTTTTGGTGTTCTTTGGTATGTTGTTTCTCAAACACAGCTTTTATTTCACAAGTGCAAATGCAGTCCTGGCTGCCCCCGGAACACTACCCCTCCTCAATATGAGGTTTATTAATGTATGTGAAGTGGGAGGAAGGTTGTCAGCTCCAGGCTGGGAAATACCTGGAGATTTGGAGGGTGGGGTTTGGGGAGGGGAGGGGCTTTGATGGGGTACACAGAGCCAATCAATGCTCCCTCTAAGCTGTGGAGTCTTGTGAGCAAAAATACTACTTTGTGAGCTACTGGCACTAAAGTTGTGAGCGAGCGGTTTGGCTACTGCATAAATTAGTGTGCTCTGGAGCCATCCTACACCACTTTGGCGTAGTGGTTACGTGCGCAGACTCTTATCTGGGAGAACCGGGTTTGATTCCCCACTCCTCCACTTGCGCCTGGCTGGATGACCTTGGGCAAGCCGTAGTTCTGGCAAGAGCTGTTCTTGAAAAAGGGCAGTTTCTGTCGGAGCTCTCTCAGCCCCACCTACCTCACAGGGTGTCTGTTGTGGGGAGGGGGAGGGAAAGGGAAAGGAGTTTGTAAGCCGCTCTGAGACTCCTTTGGGTAGTGAAGGGCAGGGTATAAATTGAATCTCTTCTTCTCTTCTTCTGAGTTAAGACAAAAATGTGTGAGCTGGAGGCTAAAAAACTATGAGCTAGCTCACACTAGCTCAGCTTAGAGGGAACACTGACTGCCATAGAGTCCACCTTCCAAACTGGCCATTTTCTCCCAGAGAACTCATCTCTGTTGCCTGAAGATCAGTTGTAATCCCAAGAAATCTTCAGCCACCAGCTGGAGGCTGGGAGCCCTAAGCGGGACCGAGGCCCACACGTGTATGGCTTCTCCCGCATTCAGAATTATATTCCTGACTGCCACTTCGAAGGGGCATTAGGATATGTTTTTTTGGTTATGTATTATACACAGCCACAGGCGAATGATGCCGCTGACGTGGTCTTAGATGCCACCTGAACACCCCTTTTTCAATATGAGAATGGTTAAGAGTGCCTGAAGGCGGATGAAGCTCCACACCTGTGGGGCTTCTCTTGCTTTCAGACTTAAACATGAAATTAAATTGTGGACTTGCATAGAGATGTAAAATTTCCGGAAATTTTGAAGCTCGGAAAAAAAACCGTTTTTTTCCATTTTTTTTCAGAAAAAAATGGAAATTTTCTGAAAAATTGAAAAAATGCTACATTAGCATTTCTTTTGTCTTTTCTAGATTGAAAGTCATTCTATAACTTTAGGAACATAAAATATGACTATGGACATTTTTACTTGGCATGAAATTATCACAACTAGCATATTAAAAATATAGTGTATCTAAACAATTATTACAAACAGAATACCCATCCACATGCAAAAACAAAACTGAAACTTTTTTATTTTCTTCTGACAATCGCACCTCCTAAAGGAAGAAATGCATCTTGTTCTTGCATTGGAGAGTTCAGTTTGTAACCTAGGACTTAATTGTCCTCAGTGCACAGAAATTAGATCAATCTGATACTATATGTGTGTGTGTGTGTGTGTGTGTGTGTGTGTGTGTGTGTGTGTGTGTATAAGAAATGATTTGGAAAATATTTGAACACCTTGTCTTAAAATATTTTATTCATCATGTTAAAATAAAATGTTCCATAATCAATTTTTTTTCTTTTCTTTTTTCAATTTTTCCAATTTTTCGGGAAAAAACCAAAAAGGCTTCAGGAAAAAAATGGGGAAAAAACGGTTTTTTTCTGAATTTTTCCGGTTTTTTTCTGGGCCTTCACATCTCTAGTCTTGCATAATTCATGCACGTTGCAGAATTATTCCTCGGTGCAGAATTGGGATCGCCCAGGCATTAAGTTCCGCTGGGTGACCTCAGGCTGGTCACCGTTTTCTCACAACGCTCTCCGCCCCACCTACCTCACAAGGTGCCTGCTGTGGGGAGAGGGAGAGAAGGTGATAGTAAGCCGCTTTGAGACTCCTTAACGTAGAGAAAAGCAGGCTATACAAACCTGCTCTTCTTCTGCCTGCCACATCTAATGACCAGTCTGAGGCTGCCACTATGAACATTTTTTTTGTGTGTATTTTTTTTGTATTTTTGTGTGTGTCCGTGTCTGTGTGAGTGCACCTGGAAGTCATGGCGACCTCTGGTGACTGACCCCTACTGGGGGCCTGCAGAATATTCAGAGAGGTGGCTGAATAAAGCCTGCCTCTGTCCTCCTGACTTGATATTCCAAGGAAATCTCCCATCCAAGTACTTGCCAGAGTCGACCCTGCTTAGCTTCCGAGATTTATTTATGTATTTATTTAATTTATATCCTGCCCTCCCTGCCCGGACAGACTCAGGGTGGCTTACCCAGAATGTATTGAACAACTAAAACAAAAGAATTGAATAAAATCACAACAATATAAGTATAAAAGCATAAAGTGCTAGTGCGGTTCGTACAACAATGGCGGGTATTAGCAGCATCCAACATAGGCGTGCAGTCAGCTAACATCGTAGTCTGGATATCAGTGAAACTCAGGCTGTTAATAATGGTGTTAGTATTGGGGCTAGGGCTTCAATTGATTGGGTGTGGCTCCCTAATCAAAGGCCTGGTGGAAGAGCTCCGTCTTGCAGGCCCTGTGGAACTGTAAAAAGTCCCGTAGGGCCCTGATGTCCTCTGGGAGCTCATTCCACCAGTATGGAGCCACCACTGAGAAAGCCCTGGCTCTCATCACAGCCAGCCTGGCTTCTCTGGGGCCCAGAAGGGCCAGACGGTTTTGGGACCTTGATCGTAGTGCTCTCTGGGGAACATGTGGGGAAAGATGGTCCCTTAGGTATGTAGACCCCTGACCATATAGGGCTTTAAAGGTAAGAACCAGCATCTTGAGATCTGATAAGACTGAGCTTGCCTGGGCTATCCAGGTCAGGGCCATAAGAACATAAGAGAAGCCAATGTTGGATCAGGCCAGTGGCCCATCCAGTCCAACACTCTGTCATACAGTGGCCAAAAACACCAGGTGCCATCAGGAGGTCCAGCAGTGGGGCCAGGACACTAGAAGCCCTCCCACTGTTGCCCCCCCACAACACCAAGAATACAGTGCATCACCTGCCCCAGCCTGTGAGTTCCTATCTATACCTTGTGGCTAATAGCCACTGATGGACCTCTGCTCCATATGTTTATCCAGTTCCCTCTTGAAGCTGTCCATGCTTGTAGCCGCCACCACCTCCTGTGGCAGTGAATTCCATGTGTTAATCACTCTTTGGGTGAAGAAGTACTTCCTTTTATCCGTTCGAACCCGACCGCTCAGCAATTTCATGGAGTGCCCACGAGTTCTTGTATCGTGAGAAAGGGAGAAAAGTACTTCTTTCTCTACCTGCTTTGTCCCAGGCATAATCTTATAAACCTCGATCGTGTCACCCCTCAGCCGTCGTTTCTCCAAGCTAAAGAGCCCCAAGCGCTTTAACCTTTCTTCATAGGGAAAGTGTTTCAACCCTTTTATCATTCTAGTTGCCCTTTTCTGTACTTTTTCCAATGCTATAATATCCTTTTTGAGGTGTGGTGACCAGAACTGTACACAGTACTCCAAACGAGGACGCTCACAGGCCACTGAGCATTTTTGACCACAAACGTAGGAAGCTGCTGTCACATTTGCTGGTCTGTCCAGCTCAGTAGGTTCTTTTCTGATTATTGTTTCAAGTGGCAATGTGGCAGTCCTCAGCATCTCCATTTTGAGGATCGCTAGTACCGGGGCCACAGTTTAGCGCAATGTTCATGTCTTATTAGTAGAGGCCGTGGTGGCTTAGAGGTTAAGACGCTGATCTGCAGACTGGAAGGTTGGTAGGTCGGCAGTTCGAGACCCTAGTGCCATATGACGGAGTGAGCTCCCGTCTCTGGCCCCAGCTCCTGCCAACCTAGTAGTTTGAAAGCAAGAAATTGCAGGTAGAAGAAGAAGAGGAGGAGATTGGGCCTTGGCATATTCCATCCCTAGCACTTCCCCCACAAAGACAGCTTTGATTTGATTTGATGCACAACAATCACAAATATAACATTTTTTTTTTTAATTCCCCATTTTTCTCCTTTGGAACAGGGGTGTTCCAGCACAGGTCAGACAGTACTTCAACAAAGGTCCATCAAGACACCTTACTGTCAGTCCAGATGGGGTCTTGAGCCTGCATTCCTGATGCCAGAAAGACACCTAGAAACCTTCACTGGCAAGAGGCTTTGTTCCAATTGCCTGTTCTCTTTAGCTTGGCCCAAAGGCATGGGGTGTTGTCGGAAAAGCAGGCCAGGCACTGACGGTTCTATTTGGGGATCAGAGAGCTATGAGAAGACACTCTTAGCCGACTGGTGAGCAATGCTCCCTCTAAGCTGTGGAGTCTTGTGAGCCAAAATCCTACTTTGTGAGCGAGCGATTTGGCTACTGCATAAATTAGTTTGCTCTGGAGCCCTTCTTCCCATCCTGAGCTAAGACAAAAATGTGTGAGCCGGAGGCTAAAAAACTCAGCTTAGAGGGTACCCTGCTGGTGAGGCAGTGTTGGCCCTGGGTTTAAGTGACTAGACGCAGAGGCGTGGAACTCATTTGTTACCAGGGCTGGATCAGATAAATGTGACTTTGTCGGGCTGGGCCACGTTGTGTGCCACAAAACGTAATGCCAGTACCAGAGATACAAACTTTATAAAACACAGCAGGTGGTGACCTCCGAATTGGTGTGTACTCACTGCAGTGGGCTGGGGAGGGGGTGCAGAGGAAAACCCACCTAAGTGGACTGGAGAGCCAGCAGCGCAGTCCACTTCCCCTTCCCTGACTGCTCCTGCCATCGATGCTGTGAGCCTGCCCCCCCCCTGCAAGCCATAGTTCTGATAAGAGCTGTTCTGGAAAAGAGCAGTTTCTGTCAGAGCTCTCTCAGCCCACCTACCTCACAGGGAATCTGTTGTGGGGAGGGGAAGGGAAAGGAGTTTGTAAGCCGCTCTGAGACTCCTTTGGGTAGTGAAGGGTGGGGTATAAATCCAATCTCTTCTCTTCTTCTTCTTCTGGGTGTTGTGAGCTCCCACCTGCCCCCGAGCCACCATGGAAGGAGACTGGGAAGACAAGTTCAACTAACCCCCCACCACCACCTGTGGAAGGTGAGGGGGTTGCAGCCAGCAACCCAGGTCCAAGGCCACATACATGGGCGAGACCCAGGCCAAGCACAGCCCAATAAGCCAGAGATGCCTGTGTGGCGGCAGCCACCTCCAGCCAAGGCTGCCAGGCGATCCATGGCGAGGCTCTGCTGGGGGTTCAAAACAGAGATTGTCAGCAAGCCACGCCACTGTCATGCGGCAGCAGCTGCCTCAGGCCGAAGGTTTCTGGATCGTGATTTGGGAGCAGGCACTGTGCACGCAAGGCTGCTGGATGGTCCACGGAGTGGGGAGGCCTGGCCATCAAGTCGTGTGCTTGGCCCAAGATGTGGAAGAGGCTGCTTTGGAGGGTGGACTCTAGCATTGTACCCTGCTGAGGCCCCTCCCCAAACCCCGCCCTCCCCAGGCTCCGCCCCCGAATCTCCATGGATTTCCCTATGAACTGCCGGGAGCAGCCTGGTGTGCTGATGCACCACAGGGGCTGGGCTCACTCCTAGCCATCAGCCGCATGGGCGGGGACAAGTCAGACCCCTGCAACATGGGCCCAGGAGTTGAGGGGAGGAGGAGGAGGAGGAGACACCCCTCCCCACAACAGACACCCTGTGAGGTAGGTGAGGACTGCCCTTGAGAGAACAGCTCTGAGAGAACTTGTGAGCGACCCAAGGTCATCCAGCAGCTGCATGTGGAGGAGTGACCGGAAATCAAACCCGGTTCTCCCAGATTTGAGTCCGCACACTTAACCACTACACCAAACTGCCAAAGGACGGCCCCCATGGGCCAAAGCGCAGCTGCCGCATGGGAAGGTATGAATACAGCGGCGGTGCTGGCAGCCCGCAGGCCCCAGCAGAGGATCATCTACACCCCCTTATGCGCAGATGCTGATCTCCACAACCAGCCAGGACAGCATCCTTGGAGCTGCAGGCTGAACGGAGTGGCGTTGGACTCTTGCCTTGGAACTCAGAGCTGACCTGAATGCGGCTGCGGTGGCTCCAGGCTCACCAGTCAGGTGCCCCTGAAGTGAAGAAGTTTTGCTTCGCTGCTGCGGATGAGGCTGTTCTGCCACGCTGAAGCCGCAGAGCGTCTCTGCCCACTCCCCCCCCCCAGCAGCCTCCTGTTCCTTCCCTCGCACTAGTTGCTCGCGGGCTGGGTAAGAGCCCCGGACAAGCCGGTTCCAGCTCCCAGGCCTTTATGCCTGACGCCACTTGCTGAGAACCACCATAGGCTCCCAGAATTGGTTCCCTCTGGACCACGGTCTTCTCACCACTCCTCCAGACCTGACCCAGACGTCATACGAAAACAAGATCACTTGACTTCTTGAGCGGCACAAATGTTTGGTCCTGGCTCTATGCAGCCATCTGAATCGTCTTCTGAGGAACTCGGGGCAATGTTCATGCATCCATCTCCAGGCGGCGCCTCTGGCTGTTACGACTGATCTCCAGACTACAGAGATCAGCTCCCTTGGAGAAAACGGCTGCTCTGGAGGCACTGGGCCCCGCTGAGGCCCCTCCCCTCCCTAAACCCCGCCCTCCCCAGGCTCCACCCCCAAAGTATCCAGGTATTTCCCAACCCGGCACTGGCAACCCTTATTCCCCACCTTTTATCCTCGCAATGAGATCTGTGAGGTCGGTCTGGCTGAGAAACGGTGACTGGCCCAAAGTCATACTCCCCCCCCCCTTCCTTCCTCTCTATAAGATGGCTGCCGAATTTAGAGCCACACACCAGCAGTGCTTTGCCCAATGCCTCAGGCTCCTCGGGCCATGGCATCTCCCAGAACTCTGTCCCTCGGCGGCCCAATAAAAATGAAAGAAGAGGAAGAGATTGGGTTTATACCCCGCCCTTCACTACCCAAAGGAGTCTCAGAGCGGCTTACAATCTCCTTTCCCTCCCCCTCCCCACAACAGACACCCTGTGAGGTAGGCGGGGCTGAGAGAGCTCTCTTGAGAACTGCTCTTTCCAGAACAGCTCTGAGAGAACTTACGACTGACCCAAGGTCACACCAGCAGCTGCATGTGGAGGAGTGGAGAATCAAACCCGGTTCCTCCAGATTAGAGTCCGCATTCCTGACCACTACACCGAACTGACTCTGTCGGCACTCGCGCCTTGACAAAAAGAAAACAGGGAGTTCCAACTGCTGCCGTTCCATGACGGCCCTCTTGCCAAAACCAGCAGATGCAAGGGGAAGAATTATATCGGCGTACCTTCCTGGTTTCTCCCAGGCTACCCCAAGATGAAACGACTTCTCCAGCTTCTTGAACCTCCAACTGCTAGCCTCTACTGCAGCTCTGTGGGGGGAAGGAACTCCACGCTCCTTCTGAGGTTCCACGCTCTGGTGCCGATCCGGCTTCCCCTCCCTGTTACGCTTCAGTGGCGGGTCAGCCAATCTCTTAGGATTGTGCTGCTGGGAATTGGACAAGCCCTGATCAAGGCTCGCCCAATCAGGGATCACGTTTCCACCATAAAACCCATATAGGATTTCTTCCCATGGGTCTGACCCACCCTGAGAGTTAGGCGCAGATCCAAGAACAGCCCCAGAATAATCCAATGCAATCCAGGCTGCTGGAAGGTGCGGCAAACACAGGCAATTCACAGAAGCAACACCAGCAAGAGAGCCAAATCATCCTAGCTGGCCCAGGGGGAAATTACTGACAGGTAGAGGGCTGCGGTGGCTCAGAGATTAAGACGCTGAGCTGTAGACTGGAAGGTCTGTAGTTTGGCAGTTCGAGACCCGAGTGCCGCGTGACGGAGAGAGATCCCGTCTCTGGCCCCAGCTTCTACCAACCTAGCAGTTTGAAAGCAAGAAACTGCAAGTAGATAAACAGGTACCGTTTCGGTGGGAAGGTAACAGCGTTCCGTGCGCCTCTGCGTTTACTCAAGCCGGCCACATGACCACGGAAACGTCTTCGGACAGCGCTGGCTCTTCGGCTTGGAAACGGAGACGAGTGCCACCCCCTAGAGTGGGATTGAACTGGCTTTCGAGCAAGGGAAACCTTTACCTTAGAGGAATGAGGCAGAAGTCCAAAAACTCTACTGAGAGGGAGCCCAACTTCACACCTCAGATCTGGTCCCCCTTGACACCTCAAGAGGAAGGGGAGTGAGAGAATTTCCCCCTCCTCAGTCCAGCCCAGATTCCACACAGGGATACCAGTCAGGGATCCAAGGACTGTGCAGACTAAGGCGTCAGGGCCCCTCTTTGGGCACTGAGCAGGACAAGGTACTCTGACCAGCAGGTGGCGTGAAACCTCCACCCTAGCCAGGTCAGAGGTAAACTATCAGGAAGCCCAGCAAACGGAACCTGCCACTGGTTACCCTCCTCCTCTCTCTCCAGCTGGGCGTGCTGTGGGTACCTCACGCTCTATTCCCACCTGTTCCCCATCTCCTTGTAGGCCTAGGCATGGCCCATTTTGGGGAGGTGGCTCTCCGGAGGATTTGGTCCTGGCAATCTGCCTCCATCTGTTCCTCCCAGTCATTGGGACAACTCGGATTGCTTTGTTCCACCACCACCCTCCAGTCCCACCCCCTTGGTTGATGGACCATGCAGCCAAAAAGGACACCATCTATCACACCGGGGCCTGACAGCTCTCTTTGACAGGGTCCCTGGAGAGGCGGGGAGATGGAGGCAGAGGGCTGGCGTTTGTCTGCCCAACAATTAATTATTTCCCAGTTAATGATGCACCCTGGCTTGCAACAGCAGTGGAAGAATATGGCCAGAATCCTTCCTGTCTGTCACTCCTCCCCCTACACCGCACACACACAGAGACACGGGGGGGGGCTCTCCTTGCACAAGGCAAGTCCATGCATCATGCACAGTAACAGAATGCATTCCCAAGTGAGCCAGAAAATCCCATGATTGCACACATACTAAATGTCTGGGCCAAAGAGGATGACAAGACCGCCGTATACACACACACACACACACACGCGTGAGACTGATCCCCGCAGTCATTTCCAGAAGTTATAGGCTGCTATGTCTGCCTGGGCCTCGTACACAGTCAAGATCTTAAGCGCGGTGATAACAGACTCTGGTTTCCAGCGTAGCCCCTGCAGTGGTTTCAAGGCCACTATAGTGGATTCTCCTGAACCAAAGCACTGAAATGTACTGACAAGCTCTGAAAGGGCCCCAATGTATCGTTGTCTCATGGGGACAAGAATTCTCGATGAAGAATGAAGAAATGGGCTCAGCTGTTCTCAGCAAGACCTCTGACTTGAAAAGGCAAAATCGTAGGTGGAGCGGAAGGCATAGCAGGATCAGGTAGGAACAAACAGGAAAAGCCTTGTGGAAGGAAGAGAGCAGGGAGAGCAGGTGAAAGGCGTGGCAAGATCAGGTAGGAACAAGCAGGAAAAGCCTTGTGGAAGGAAGGCAGCAGGGAGAGAAGCAGATGGAAAGTGCAGGAGGACCAGGTAGGAACAAGCAGGAAAAGCCTTGTGGAAGGAAGGGAGCAGGGAGCACTTGGAAGGCGTGGCAGGATCAGGTAGGAACAAGGAGGAACAGCCTTGTGGAAGGAAGCAGGGAGAGGAGCAAATGGAAGGCACGGCAGGATCAGGTAGGAACAAGCAGGAAAAGCCTCGTGGAAGGAAGGAAGGCAGCAGGGAGAGGAGCAAGTGGAAGGCGCGGCAGGATTAGGTAGGAACAAGCAGGAAAAGCCTTGTGGAAGGAAGGGAGCAGGGAGCAGTTGGAAGGCGTGGCAGGATCAGGTAGGAACAAGGAAGAACAGCCTCGTGGAAGGAAGGGAGCAGTTGGACGGCGTGGCAGGATCAGGTAGGAACAAGGAGGAACAACCTCGTGGAAGGAAGGGAGCAGGGAGGAACAAGCAGGAACCGCCTCATGAAAGGAAGAGAGCAGGGAGAGGAGCAGGTGGAAGGTGCGGCAGGATCAGGTAGGAACAAGCAGGAAAAGCCTCGTGGAAGGAAGGCAGCAGGGAGAGGAGCAAGTGGAAGGTGCGGCAGGATCAGGTAGGAACAAGCAGAAAAAGCCTCAAGAAGGATGTGAGCAGGGAGAGGAGCAGGTGGAAGGCGCAGCAGGATCAGGTAGGAACAAGCAGGAAAAACTTACAGAATCAGAATGCCATGCGTAGAGTCTGAACTGCATGCAAAGAGAGTCAAGTTCAGTGAATAGAAAGGGGAGGGTTAGGAAGTGGAGAAGGAAGGCAATGGGCCAGGAAAGCTGCTGGGGCTGCAGGAGGCCTGTGGTGTACCACAGCGGAGCAAGGCCCCAGCACGGTCCCTTGGGAGGGACTCTGGAACCCGCGGAAGCCCAGAGCCAAGTGTTCCCGCCATGCAACCCTCAAAATCATTACCATTTCCCCCTCTACCCTCCCACAGAAACTGACAGCAGAACTTAACAGACAATCCTGTCGCCTGTTCCATTTTGACAAACGTTGACCTTCTGAATTCCCCACCCCCAAATGGCTTCTGAAATATTTTTTAACAGCCTGATTTGGGTCCAGGAACACTTTACAGACCAGCAAGATTTGGGGGTGGTGGTGGTAAAAAGCTTTTGAATGTCAACGTTATCTGTCGATGAGAGCTTTGACTCTCCAAAGTTTATACCTGGGAAGTTTCTCGTCGGTCACCAAGGCGCTACTGGACTCGAACCCAGCTCTTTTGTTGAGAGCCTGCGCATCTTAATTGCAGGGATTTTTAGAAAAACTGCTGTGCGATACTTCCCCTCAGTAACCAAACAGCCTTCACGCGCTCGATGAGTGTGTGCTTCTGTGTTCAGAGTATCCCTGTGTGTGCATTCAGTGCCTGTGGGGTACCAGACACATTTGTCGCTGGCTGTC
Organism: Gekko japonicus; assembly: GCF_001447785.1. Taxonomy (NCBI): domain Eukaryota; kingdom Metazoa; phylum Chordata; class Lepidosauria; order Squamata; family Gekkonidae; genus Gekko; species Gekko japonicus. The sequence goes on along the minus strand of NW_015160858.1, from coordinate 434,203 downwards.
TTTTGCGTCCCAATTCCACAGTGTTATGAATTAGCAGACAGACAGACAGACAGACGGACAGACGGCCCGCCAGCTCAGCATCCTCCCCGTGGCAGGAGCTAATAACTGGATGACGGGCTTTTGTTAAAAGCAAAAATCCATTTAAGTTCACTCATCTTTCCCCAACAGACTGCCATTATGCCTCAGGGGTCCGCGGCGCTACGCACCTCGATCCGGGGAGAAAACGGCACCACACCAGATTCAATTGCTGCCTTTCAAGCACTCTGTCTTTCCCCTCGCACCACAAAAGCACCGCGAGGAAGCGTAACCCACACAACCATGGTCAAAGCGACGTTTTAGACCCATGCTGGCAACCGCGGGAGGTAAATGCCGCACCAGCCGCCTTGCTGGGCAGGGAAACATGGCGGTATCCCAGAGCACAGCTGTGGAGGTGTGGGGTAGCTCTGAACCACCGTGTGAACTTGGGACGACTGAGCGTCACAGGACAACCAAGGGGAACCTTGGGGTTTGAGAGAGTCGAGAGACACAGGAACACTGTTCCCTCTAAGCTGAGTAAGTGTGAGCTGGCTCACAGTTTCTTAGCCTCCGGCTCGCACATTTTTGCCTTAGCCCAGGAAGGATGCCTCCAAAGCAAACTAATTTATGCGGTAGCCAGATCGCTCGCTCACAATTTTAATGCCAGTGGCTCGCAAAGTAGGATTTTTGCTCACCAAGACTCCACAGCTTAGAGGGAGCCTTGCTCAGGAGGGACAAGGCCACAGAGCGGGACCAAAGGACGGTGACCTCCCATTTTATTCGGGCAGCGGCACCTGCAGGGAGCAGAGCCTGACTCTGAAAAGGACAGTAAAGGGCCACCATGCTCCACCCTCCTTTCGGAGGATGATGTGCGCAAGGATGCTCATGATTGGGCCACATGCTCCATCAGGCAAGGACATCTCGCCCAGAGTCCACAGAGAGCAAGGAGGCTATGCTGGTTATGCAGAAGGAAGACAAGCTTTTTATGGCACGGGGCTTTCGTTCAAAGCTGCCCGGCGCTTCACCGTAGGAAGGGGCGATATTATGGGGCAACGGGAGGATTCAGCACCATCTCTTCCGGTCCTGAGCTCAGAATGACACCTCTGCTTGTTGGTTGGGACGGGGATCTCAAAGATGAGGCAGCGACACGTTCTTCGCCGAATGGACTTTGATCCATTCGGGGACTGGGTTAGCTGGCCTGGGGACATCGGGTAACATCTCCTCTATCTCAGCTGCCCACCGTATCTCCTCAAAGGAGGTACCCAGCACTGAGAGCCAGTTTAGTGTAGTGGTTAAGGGCGTGAACTCTAATCTGTGAGAACCGGGTTTGATTCCCCCACTCCTCCGTGTGCAGCTGCTGGTGTGACCTTGGGTCAGTCACAAGTTCTCTCAGAGCTGTTCTCTCAAGGGCGGTCCTCGAAAGAGCTCCGTCAGCCCCACCTACCTCACGGGGAGGGGAGGGGAAAGGAGTTTGTAAGCTGCTCTGAGACTCCTTTGGGTAGTGAACGGCGGGATATAAATCCAATCTTCTCTTCTTCTTCTTCTCTTCTCCAAACTCGCCTTCCATGGGTGTGGCGCAGCAGCCAGAAAGACTTCTACTCCCCCCTCCTTGAACCAGATCCGGCCCGTCGTCTGCCTGCCCTGGGAAAGAGAAACTGGGACGCTCCTACCTGGAAGAGCCGCTCCGAAATAAATTACCCGTCTTTCCCTCTCGTGTCCTTTCTGTTTAAGTCTGGTTAATAGCAAAGTGTTCTCTAGTTTTAAGCCCAAATGACATTTTGGGGAGTTACAATAACTGTGCTATTACTTGCCCTATTGATGCGCTCCCTGCGCCGAACGCCGGCTCATCCCAGCCCGGCCAGCAAAAGCTCCCTCAGTCAATATCAGTTCTATTTTTCATTACTCCCTGGAAATGTGGCTTCTGGAAGCTCATCCGTCATTCAATTACACTCTGGTTCAGCCCTATCATACACGTGTCATAAAGTTCCTCAGATCTGGACCGCTGTTAATTTTCTGCGCCGTCCCGAGGGGATGCCCGGAACGTGATCGGAAAGCAACGCAGCAAACAGAGGGCATGCTGGGTACATGGGAGACGGCTGAGGAGTGGAGCTGTGGCAGGAGTGGAGGGGGGGGGCATGTGTGCGTGCCTGTGTGGGTACACACTCCTCTGTACGTGTACCACTCCGGCCTCAGCCAAAAGCACTGTTTATCGCCATCCGTGTCCGCCTCCGTGCCCACCCTGCATCTCCCCCTTTTGCAGACCTGCTGTGTCATCCCAAAGGATCCAATTGCTTTACGGAAAGAATTAATGCATGTTCCGTCATTTAATGGAGCGACTCTGCCCAAAGACAGCTGGGGGTGGGGGGGGAATACTGCAAAGTGAGCCGAAAGTGGCAGGACAGAACCGCCGTTACATTGGGCAGAGCACGCCCGCTCTTTGCTTATTCCGTAGAGATTGAAGGCACAGCCGGCTCAGGGTACGGGGCCTCCTTCCTCGCTGGCTGAATTAAAACAGTGGCACATCCCCGCCATCCATCTTAGGACATGCTAAGCGCCACACCCACAGCCCAGGGATTCTCTAACTGTGGCTCGTGACCCAGTGTTCCCTCTAAGCTGAGTTAGTGTGAGCTAGCTCACAGTTTTTTAGCCTCTGGCTCACAGATTCTGTTTTTACTCAGGTAGGAGGGCTCCAGAGCAAACTCATTTATGCAGGAGCCAAACTGCTTGCTCACAACTTTAATGCCGGTAGCTCGCAAATGCAAAGTAGAATTTTTGCTCACAGGACTCCACAGCTTAGAGGGAGCATTGCTCATGACCCCAAAGCGGATGGCAACTCTCTGGCAACAGGGCTGGGAGAGGAAGCCCTGGGCCCTCTCCCTCTGGGAAGTGGGCAAAGGAGGGGAGTAGAGCAGGGATTTCCCTCTTCCTCCTCCTCCTCCTCCTCCCACCCTTCACCCTTATTCATTCCGGAGGGTTTGGCTCACTCCTGCCCTGGCCTTGCAGAAGGTGATGGGCAGAGCCAGCCCCCGCTGGCCCTCCAACCGGCACCACCACCAGCCCGCAGTGTGGTTGTACCAGGTCCCTAAAGGCAAAATTTAGAAGCGTCTCCCGCTTCAGAAAGGCTGAGATCCCCTGACCAGAAAACGGCAGGGCTACCCCATGTTCTCGTTCTTAGCATCTGCTGCTTCCTCGCCTTATTGCTAGGAACCCTGGAAAAGGTGGGGCCGAAGCAGCTAGGGGGCGGACTTCTGAAAGGCCCACCCTTTTGGAGATCACTCAGCGGTTCACAAAGTGCGGGCCTCCCCCACCAATGCTCCCTCTAAACCGTGGAGTCTTGTGAGCAAGAATTCTGCTTTGTGAGCTACTGCCATTCAAGTTGTGAGCGGGCAACTTGGCTACTGCAGAAACTAGTTTGCTCTGGAGCCCTCCTTCCTGAGCTCAGACAAAAATGTGTGAGCCGGAGGCTAAAAAACTGTGAGCTAGCTCACACTAACTCAGCTTAGAGGGAACACTGTGGGGGCCCCCACCCCCACGCAATTTGGCACCCCAGCCTATTTTTCTGCTCAGGCAGATTTGCATCCAGCTTCAAAAACCTGCATATCATGTTTGACCAAGGAGGAGGAGGAGGAGGAGGAGGAGGAGATTGGATTTATACCCCGCCCTTCACTCAGAGTCTCAGAGCGGCTTACAAACTACCTGTGAGGTAGATGGGGCTGAGAGAGCTCTTTGAGAACTGCCCTTTCAAGGACAGCTCTTATCAAAACTATGACTTGCCCAAGGTCATCCAGCAGGTGCAAGTGGAGGTGTGGGGAATCAAACCCGGTTCTCCCAGATTAGAGTCCACGCACTTAACCACGACACCAAACTGGCTCCGGAACTCCCAAGAGGGAAATGAAGTTTTCGATCTGTATACTAAAAACCCATGGAACGTTCAACATTTTTAAAAGAATGTTGTCAAAGAGGTTCCGGAACTCTGTTCCAGTGAGTTCCCCAAGAAAAAAAGCCCTGACAACGGCAATGTGTGTGTGTGTGGGGGGAGCAAAAGACGAGAGGGCACCCTGGACATCAGTGGACCTCACACCCCGCTTTCCTGCCTCTGTTTCCTTCGAGTTTTGTCAAAATGAAGACCAAGAGGATGCAACCGCCTTTCCTCATGAGGAAATCCATTCAGACCTTTGGCCGGTTGCAGCTGCGGCGCCCGTACACACCCAATGTTTTTTGAGCTCCAGGAGCACGTTTTGCCCTATGAAATGCAAACGCTTCCATCAACCATCGCTTTTAAACTTGCAGCTCCTGGGCTGGATCGAGGGGGCGGGGGGCGGAGAACTTCAGAGCTCCACTTGGCCAAGGAGCTACCTGGCCAGTCGCACTAACCTCCCTTGCCGGGCTGCTGAGGATGAAATGGAAGCTGAGGAGGGCTGTCAACTGGTTTGCTCACCGGCTGCATTCCAGCATCTGGTTCATTCTGGTGCGGGGGAAGGCTTCACGGGGCGGCTGCGTTTCTTCGGCTTCCCTTCCCGCTCTCTTCCCCCGCCCCATAATCCTGCTGGCATCTGTGTACCTCACGTCTGTACACAAAATAATTGCTCACTTGGCAGATCAGACAGTCTCCAGATGTAATCGGCACTTTCCTCCCATCCCCTTCTTAATACTTCCTTACTCCTTAAAGCTGCGTCTGCCGCTCATGCTCTGACTACCCACTTTGGCGGGGGTGGGGTGGTTCCTTTGGCTACTCTGCAGGCTTCTTGTGTCCTGTCCGGCTGGACTCTGACCGGTGCCCTTAGCGAGAGTGACCAGGGGAGCATTTCTCACCCGGCACCCCCAAAACCTCCAGGATTTGTCTGTGTCTTCTTTGGACCACTTTACAGGGTCCCCACCAATGCTCCCAGTAAGCTGTGGAGTTTTATGAGCAAGAATTCTACTTTGATAGCTACCGACGTTCAAGTCGTGAGCGAGCGATTTGGCTGCTGCATCAATCAGTTTGTTCTGGAGCCCTCCTTCCTGAGCCAAGGCAAAAATGTGTGAGCCGGAGGCCAAAAAGCTGTGAGCTAGCTCACACTAACTCAGCTTAGAGGGAACACTGGTCCCAACTCCCCTTCCATTTAGTCATTGTAGCTGTTGTTTATTATGGTCTTTAGACCAACATACCACTAAGTCAAACATAACACACAATAATATATATTTTTTAAATTTAAGAGCTTTTAAGTTCTTTTTTAAGATTCCCGTGATTTGAAAAATAATGCACAGAATTTAGCAACTTGACGTGTAATCTCAGAATTATTATCAGATAAAAAACCAGCGAAGCCTTGCTTTATTTGTGTTTACACGGCCAGGGATCATATCAAGGAATGGAGTAATGATTCCAAGACGCACCTCCCTGCGGAGTGGACAGCTAAAGAACATGTGCTTTGCAGACTCAACCTCCCCTGGGGAGCAAGAGCATAACCTTTCCGGATAGGGGATTTATTGTACCTGCCCTCAATAACCACAGAAGGGAGAGAGCAGAGAACCTAGCCAGAATAAAGGCCCTTCTGAAACGATTTGCTTCCACCGAGGCCAGCTAGGTTGCCGGCTCAATAGTGCTTTTGACATTTAGCAGCGCCCCAAGTTTTGATGCACCGGAGATATCAGATTGCCACTCTGTAGCCCTCCGTTTGCACGTATCACATTACCACTCGTGAAAGGGGCCATCCAGCCACTTCCTCCCTTGTTGCATCCCATACCATCCGTGGGGATCCACTGATCCCCAGCGTCTGGGGAGGGTGGCAACGCTCCCGCTAAGCTGTGGAGTCTTGCGAGCAGAAATTCTACTTTGTGAGCTACTGGCACTGAAGTTGTGAGCAAGCGATTTGGCTACTGTATAAATGAGTTTGCTCTGGAGCCCTCCTTCCTGAGCTAAGACAAAAATGGGTGAGCCGGAGGCTAAAAAACTGTGAGCTAGCTCACACTAACTCAGTTTAGAGGGAACACTGGAGGGTAGCATCTGGGGCTGCCATTCCCCCAACAGGGGCGGGGGGTTGCCTGCTTTCGGGGCCCCAGAACTGCCGGCCCCAATCTGGCCGGCGGGGGAACCACGCCCCCCAAAGCGCCCTGTTTGTGGAGGTGATGTCATCACACAGGATACGTTGCAGGGGGACGGGACGGTCGAGGGTTTAAGGAAAAACCATGGAGTTTTCCTTTAAATGACAGAACGTCCCCTGCAATGTGCCCTGCTCGAAGAACTCCAGGGCGAGGACTGGGACACCTCTGCTGGCAGCCAGGTAAGACTAGGCAGCCTAGTAGCACCCTACCACAGGTGAAGACAAAGTCCCACTCTATAAGCTTTACTAGACATTGCCAGGGTTGGGACCCAAACCCATGGTTTTAGGGGTGCTTCCCGCCACATACACCAATGCACGATTGCCGTAACTCAGCGATCCCATATGTGCGTGGTGCTCCCAGCGGCAGCACCCCGCCCACCCCAGCTTATCTTTCTAGCACACTTTTACCCCAGCCTTCTTTCCAAGCCATTCAGGGTAGCGCACAAAGCTCTCTCGTTTCCAGTTTATCCTCAGAACAACCCTGTGATGAAGGTCAGGCCAAGAATGAACTTCAGGGCAGAGTGGGATCTGAACCCAGGTCTTCCAGACCCTAGTCCAACACTCTGACCACTACACCACACTGGCCCTCCATGAAGGACTTGTGCATTCGTTTGTTTCCATGTGCCCGTCTCCTGCTCTCTCCACAGAAAGGAAAGAGGGAGCTTGCACGTGCGAGAGATCCAAGAGTCCTAGTGTGCGGGCATCCTCTGTGCCTGCCCCCCCACTCCCCTTCCCCTCTTTAAGCACCCGCTCTCCTCTTTCCTGCAATACAAACAAGGCTCACATTTCCAGCCATTTGACCGCAGTTAATGACTCGGTTAATTGATCTCCGACAAGGCTTTGCTCCTCTTTCCCCGCTGATCGATATCAGAAATCTTTCAAGGACTGTTTCCCCCCTCCGCCCTCCAAAAAAGAGAGAAACACCCCCCCCTAATTCTTCACCCCCCCTCCACCCTCTTCTCTTGTCCCCAAATTGAAAAGGCCCATTGATTTGGGGAGGAGGAAAAGAGGGCAGAGATCGATCCAACGGAAAACAATTAAAGTCAGGGCTGCAACTCTCCGAGTCAGTTTAAGTGGCCGGGCTGAAAGGCCGAGCCGGCTAAGGAGGGCTCTTGATCACAACCCCCCCCCCCAACCCACCCACCCACCCCCCAAAACCAGGTGCCCTTGACAGTGAGAAAGAAGAAAGGGGAAATGGGGATTTGGGGGGGAGGAGAAGGGGGAAGGCCTTGAGATACACACGGCTGCAACCACGCTGCAAACTCTCAACATAATCTCTCTCAAACGAGATCTGGAGGCTGTTGTGGAGCTCTGGGGAGAAAGGCTTTTGTGGCTCGATTAAAGTAAGGTTTCTAGTCCTCGTACTTCCAGAGAAATCCCCAGACACCCCCCAGCCAGTTCTCTCCCAAAGGCTGATAATATACATTCAGGTGGGTAGCTGCGTTGAACAGAACAAAGTAGGAGCCCAGTGGTGCCTTTAAGCCCAAGCGCAGCTTAATTCTGTGTATAAGCTTTCATTTGCGAGATGGTAATATAGTAATATTAGTTATATAATATTAGTT